>NC_069505.1:188435607-188668107 GCF_027579735.1 Bombina bombina
TATGGAGGTCAAAATGAAACTTAAATGAGTCCGATAGAGAGTGACTTTCCAAATTCCTTCTATAATGAAATATATTTAGTTTGTTTGTAAAGGAGCATACCTAAGTAAGTGTGTGCACATATCTTCAACACTATGGGCCTGATTATGAGTGGCACGCTAACAGTTTAGTGCAAGCGATATCGGATTTATCGTGGCTCTTCACACGGGTCGGACGGAGCGCTCGTATTACAAGTTAAAAGTAAATGCAAATGCATGAGTGCAAATGAAATTTATGCTAGAGTGATTAACTCGACCATAGAGCTCTTGTTCACTGTTAAGTGAGATAAAAACAGTGTCACAAAACACATCAAAAATACATTGAAGAGTACAGTTTAATGCATAACACTATCTAATAAAACATATTTCACAAAAAAAGTAATAAGGGTTCCAAGATGTGAGGTCTCAGAAAAAAAGACACGCAAAGGGCGTTACCATAGAGATAGATACATATGTCTAAATATGTATGTATGTATATATATATATATATACATATATATATGTTTATATGTGTGTACATATGTACTTATATGTGTATATATGTATTTACAGACATATATACACATCAGGTCTATGATTAAGGCTAAGTTTCCCAGCCAAAACGCGTAAGAACGACTGGTAGCCGATGGTCACAGCGTAATTATTACCTTATTAGCTTTTTATACTAACTATTTTACTCCCCTCACCTATTTTTGTCTATCATTGTGTTGGATTTTTTATTATTTGAGACTTCTATTAAACTCACCCCGTTTGATAAAGCCTGAGTTCGCTGGGTTTCTTTTCGTTGGATATATATATATATGTTTATATGTGTGTACATATGTACTTATATGTGTATATATGTATTTACAGACATATATACACATAAACACATAATTACATACATATATGGACATATATATACAGTATATATGTAAATATTTTACATTCTATGGTTCCGAATTATCATTGTCTGGCAGACAACTGCTTGTGCAATGCTGCCCCCTGCAGATTTGCGGTCAGTCGCCGCTAGCAGGGGGTGTCAATGAACCCAATCGTATAGGATCGTGCTGATTGATGTCTGCAGCCACACAGTAGACAGACTAGTTAAGGAGCAGCTGTCGTAAGACCGCTGCTTCATAACTGCTGTTGCCGGCGAGCCTGAAGGCTTGCATGGAAACAGGAGCATCAGGGGCCATTCGGCCCTTGATAAATCAGCCCCTATATCTATATAGGTATGGATATATATATTTTACAAAAAAACTATATATATATATGAAATATCTATTTATGAATAAATAGAATATATTCTGCTATGAGAAGAACATTGGAATGTGAAATATTAATATTTTCATGTTGGATTAGCACATTTGAGAAAAGAATTTGAGTTTGCGCAAATAGGGTGTTAGTTTTTTTTTTTCCACTTTTCGCGCTCCATTGAAGTCTATAAGGGAATATGTTAATGCAGTAGCGATATTCTAACTTTCTGCACACTACCTGTTGCGCCCAAAAAGCTTACTTCTAGCAGAAATAACACGTGAGTGGGAGCATTAATGGGACACTAAACCCAAAATGTATCTTTTATGATTCCAGTACAGAATACAATTTTAAACAACATTCCAATTTACTTTTATAATTTAATTTGCTTCATTCTTTATATCCTTTGTTGAAGAAATAGCAATGCACATGGATGAGCCAATCACACGAGGCATCTATGTGCTGCCACCAATCAGCAGCTACTGAGCCTATCTAGATATGCGTTTTTTAGCAAAGGGTATAAAGAGAATAAAGCAAATTAAATAATAGAAGTAAATTGGAAAACTGTTTAAAATTGTATGCTCTTTCTAAATCATGAAAGAAAAAAATTGGGTTTCATGTCCCTTTAATTATCCCATTACACTATTTAGTTTATTTACTGCTTCTGATGGAGCGTTATATCTCAATATCGGTAGCCGGGGTCCAAAAATATTTTTGTGTCCCATAGAAAGTATAAGAAGCCGTTAAGCGATAACTTAAACCAGGTTTCTAATAAAACCGCAAACCGTTAATGCACTGTTGGAGGCAGCTCAACTAGGTGTAAAAGAGGAAAAAGGAGCTTTTAGAGACTTTAAAACTTGCAAATAATACAAGTGTTTCTATGTAGAAAAAACTGTAATATGTCATATTTATTGTTGTCCCATGTATAGGAATAGTTGCACTTATGTTCTTATGGAAATATCAGTATGCATATACATATAAATATGTATATGCAAGAACGTATCTACAAAATTCAATCTAGACCTATACCTAGGGCAGCAATATATATTACATATATTAACCCTTTGAGTGTTAATGACGGCTCTGAGCCATCACAGAGTTTCTCACTCTGGTGCTTAATGACGGCTCAGAGCCGTCATGAGCACTCTCCCACCTTGAGGGAGATCTGGGGGCTCCTTACTGCTCCTACCCCGGTGATCGTGCCTGTAGAGTGACAGGCATAATCGGGGCTTCACGTGATGCGCGGTGACGTCACGCGCAATTACGTGATGACGTCACCGTGCAACTTTATACTTAGCAATGTTAAGTATAGGAGGAGGGGGCATGCTGCTTAGAAGCCTGTATATCTGGGCCTCGATCCGATATGCAGCGTCGCCCGCAAAAGCCGGCGACGCCGAATTTTGCGCAGGTTTGGTATCCTATATATGGCGTAACCTAGAAGTTATGCTCGTATATTTCTGCCTTCGGCCGTAGTTTTTTGGCCCATAGGCAGGTATACCAAACCCGCGCAGTTTGGTATCCAATATACAGCGTAAGGACTTACGTGGCGAAAATGGAGAAATCTTACTCCATTTTCACCTCGCCACAAAATGCAGCCGTAGTAAGCCTTACGCTGTCTATTGGAGCCCCGTAACTCCCTAAACTACCTGCTAAATAAAACCTAACACCTAACGCAACCAATCAGCCAATCGGATTGAACTTGAATCTGATTGGCTGATTCAATCAGCCAATCAGATTTTTCTACCTTAATTCCGATTGGCTGATAGAATCCTATCAGCCAATCGGAATTCAACGGACGCCATCTTGGATGACGTCATTTAAAGTAAACCCCATTCGTCGGGAAGTCGTCGTGCCGGATGGATGTTCCACGTCAGAGGAGTGAAGAAAGAAGATTGAAGATGCCGCTTGGAAGAAAACTTCGCCCCGATGGAGGACCTCTTCTCTACTGCTTGATTGAAGACATCGCCGGATGGAAGACTTCTTCTTTGCCGCTTGGATGAAGACATCGCCGGATGGAAGACTTCTTCTCTGCCGCTTGATTGAAGACATCGCCCGGATCGGATGAAGAGTTCTGCGCGGCTGGGTGAAGACAAGGTAGGGAGATCTTCAGGGGGTAGTGTTAGGTTTATTTAAGGGGGGTTTGGTTTAGAGTAGGGGTATGTGGTTGGTGGGTTGTAATGTTGGGGGGTGGTATTCTGGGTTTTTTTTACAGGCAAAAGAGATGATTTCTTTGGGGCATGCCCCGCAAACGGCCCTTTTAAGGGCTGGTAAGGTAATAGAGCTGTTAACTTTTTTAATTTAGAATAGGGTAGGGAAATTTTTTTATTTTGGGGGAATTTATTATTTTATTAGGGGGCTTAGAATAGGTGTAATTAGCTTAAAAATCTTGTAATCTTTTTTTATTTTTTGTAATTTAGTGTTTGGTTTTTTTTGTAATTTAGTTTATTTTATTTTATTGTATTTTAGTTTAGATATTTGTAGTTTATTTAATTTATTGATAGTCTAGGTGTATTTGTAACTTAGGTTAGGATTTATTTTACAGGTAAATTGGTAATTATTTTAACTAGGTAGCTATTAAATAGTTATTAACTATTTAATAGCTATTGTACCTAGTTAAAATAAATACCAAGTTACCTGTAAAATAAATATAAACCCTAAAATAGTTACAATGTAATTATTTTAATTAATAATATTAATATTAATTAGATTTATTTTAATAAGAATTTAGTTAGGGATGTTAGAGTTAGATAGGGTTATTATACTTAATATATATATATATATATATATATATATATATATATATATATATATATATATATATATATATATATATATATATATATATATATATATATAATATAATAACTATATTAACTATATTAACCCTAATATAATTAGGGTTAATATAGTTAATATATATAATATAATAACTATATTAACTATATTAACCCTAATATAATTAGGGTTAATATAGTTAATATAGCTGGCGGCTGTGTAGGGGGATTAGATTAGGGGTTAATGTATTTAATATAGCTGGCGGCGGTATAGGGGGATTAAATTAGGGGTTAATGTAATTAATATAGCTGGCGGCGGTATAGGGGGATTAAATTAGGGGTTAATGTAATTAATATAGCTGGCGGCGGGGTAGGGGGATTAAATTAGCGGTTAATAATTTTAATATAGCTGGCGGCGGGGTAGGAGCTCACATTAGGGGGTAGGTAATATAGATGGCGGCGGTTTAAGGGGCTCACATTAGGGGGTAGGTAATGTAGATGGCGGCGGTGTAAGGGGCTCACATTAGGGGGTAGGTAATGTAGATGGCGGCGGTGTAAGGGGCTCACATTAGGGGGTAGGTAATGTAGATGGCGGCGGTGTAAGGGGCTCACATTAGGGGGTAGGTAATATAGATGGCGGCGGTGTAAGGGGCTCACATTAGGGGGTATGTAATGTAGCTGGCGACGGTGTAGGGGGATCACATTAGGGGGTTATACTTTTAATGTAGGTGGTTGCGGGGTCCGGGAGCGGCGGTTTAGGGGTTAATACATTTTTTATTGTTAGGATAGTGAGCGGGGATAGCGGATAGAGGGGTATACGTGTCGGGCTATGTTTGGGAGGCGTGTTAGACAGTATGGGTGATTTTATAACTTAGTCAGGTTTTGTAGGCGCCGGCAGTTTCTAAAGTGCCGTAAGTCACTGGCGACTCCAGAAATTTGTACTTACGCAGATTTCTGGACATCGCTGGTTTATCCGACTTACGGCACTTTAGCCTCTGACGGCGCCGTATATGGGTTAGCTTGAGTTGCGAGCTGAAACTACGGGCAGCGGGGGTTCCCTCGCTTGCGCCGCAAACTACGATGTATATCAGATCGTGCCCCTGGCATCTAAGCAGCTACAGACCGCCAAGACCCATTGTTGGAAAGGTAATCGCTTAACCTTTCCAACAGTGTAAGTCTTGGGGGTCTGTAAAAAAAAAAAAAAGTAAAAAAAAAATGTTTTCACAAATTTAAAAAAAAAATATATATATTAGCACCCAGGTGGGAAATGGCTTAGCAGCCAAAGGGTTAATAAAGTGGAAAATATAATAAAAAATATTATTTGTGTATGTTAAAAACTATGTATTATAAATAAGTGTATCTTTGTTTTTGTATCTCTTTAAAGGTGATCACAGGTAAGGAGCACAGACGTTAAACGTAAATTTTATAGTGTAAGGTTGGGTTCCCATAGCAACTAATTGATATTTAAGAAATCCAACGTTAGATGGAAGCGTTAACACATTAACTTACACCTACACAAAAAGAGCGACTGCACGCAATGCGCAAAATATTTCAATGGAAACCTGGTACTAAAATGGAGCAGTAAACTACTTTTAGCTGTCGGCCACTTCTGTAGCTTACGACTCAATGTAAGTGAGCCCAAAGTGTCCAAAGTTAGCAAAGAGCAAATGCGTGATAAATTAGAGCATTTTAACTTTGCATTAGGATGCTGGATGTCCCTTTCATAAAAAATAAAGTGCTATAACATGCAAACCGAATAAGAATGAGGAAATATTTGGAATTACAAAAATTAGCAAAAAAGAATCTCTAGGATTGGAGAGAATGATGTGTAACAAAGAAGAATCTGTTGCGAAGCCGTAATGAAACAAGTGGGAAGAAAATCTAGCCGTGCCAAGAGTAATTGAATGCATATGAGAGGGAGCAAAGAGGGTTGTGTAAACAGAGGGAAGGGGTAGGAGGAGGGAATTGGATTATCTAGTGATGGAGAGAGCAAGAAAGGGAGACACCCATATTAAATACTGGAAATATTCCTACAAGCACAGGGGAGCAGTTTGCTACAGTGAATAAGTATTAATGAAACTGATGCTAGGAAAATCCATGACATGATTTCTTGGTACTCAGGGAATGAAATTTGTCAGTATTTGTAGAAATTATTATACTGTGCAGTTTATGCACATTGTTTTGATGAGCATCCATAAAAAAATAATTTCTTTTTTTTGTGTTAAAATAAATGTGCATAACTGAAAAGGATTACTGGGTCAGGGATCCAATGTGAGCTCCAATGTCGGCATAAAGTGCGCATTAGACTACAAGGAACGGCACACCAATAGTCTGATATGAGGTGTGATAACGGGTATATTAGTGACAGGGTTACTGGGTCAGGGGTCTGATACGGGTATATTACTGACAGGGGTTACTGGGTCAGGGGTCTGATACGGATATATTACTGACAAGGGTTACTGGGTCAGGGTCTGATGTGAGGTCTGATATGGGTATGTTACTGACAGGGGTTACTGGGTCAGGGGTCTAATGTGAGATCTGATATGGGTATGTTACTGACAGGGGTTACTGGGTCAGGGTCTGATGTGAGGTCTGATATGGGTATGTTATTGACAGGGGTTACTGGGTCAGGGGTCTGATACGGATATATTACTGACAGGGGTTACTGGGTCAAGGGTCTAATGTGAGATCTGATATGGGTATATTACTGACAGGGGTTACTGGGTCAGGGTCTGATGTGAGGTCTGATATGGGTATGTTACTGACAGGGGTTACTGGGTCAGGGGTCTGATACGGGTATATTACTGACAGGGATTACTGGGTCAGGGGTCTAATGTGAGGTCTGATATGGGTATATTACTGACAGGGGTTACTGGGCCAGGGGTCTAATGTGAGATCTGATATGGGTATGTTACTGACAGCGGTTAATAGGTCAAGGGTCTGATGTGAGGTCTGATACAGGTATATTACTGACAGGGGTTAGGGGGTCAGGGGTCTGATATGGATATTTTACTGACAGGGGTTAATGGGTCAGGGGTCTGATCTGATGTCTGATACGGGTATGTTACTGACAGGGGTTACTGGGTCAGGGGTCTGATACGGGTATGTTACTGACCGGGGTTACTGGGTCAGGGGTCTGATGTGAGGTCTGATACAGGTACATTACTGACAGCGGTTAATAGGTCAGGGGTCTGATGTGAGGTCTGATACAGGTAAATTACTGACGGGTTAGGGGGTCAGGGGTCTGATATGGGTATATTACTGACAGGGGTTAATGGGTCAGGGGTCTGATCTGATGTCTGATACGGGTATGTTATTGACAGGGGTTAATGGGTCAGGGGTCTGATCTGATGTCTGATACTGGTATATTACTGACAGGAGTTAATGGGTCAGGAGTCTGATGTGAGGTCTGATACAGGTATATTACTGACAGGAGTTAATGGGTCAGGAGTCTGATGTGAGGTCTGATACAGGTATATTACTGACAGGAGTTAATGGGTCAGGAGTCTGATGTGAGGTCTGATACGCCCGGGTATATTACTGAAAGGGGTTAATGGGTCAGAGATCTAATGTGAGGTGTGATAACGGGTATATTACTGACAAGGGTTAATGGGTCAGGGTACTATTGTGAGGTCTGATACAGGTATATTACTGACAGGGGTTAATGGGCAAGGGGTCTGATGTGAGATCTGATATGGATTTCACTGTTAAAAAAAACTAACACTTATTAGTTGTGCGCTAACCTGACACCTCTTTAGACTTACAGTGCTAAATCTGTAGGTAGTCATGCATATTTCCCACAGTTCTTCACATAGAAGAAAACTTTATTTTTAATTTTAAATATATATTTCTATATATATCCGACTTAAAAAAAAAATCTTTATCTATACCTATATATCTGTATGAATTTATATGCAAGTGTAGATATATACAGATATATATAGGAATATATATTTAAAAATACTGAGAACATTTTCTACTATGTGAAGAACATTGAAATGTAAAATATTTACAGTAAATACACACTAAAATATTAAAATTGAATAGATAGTATAGTTAATAATTGAAGGTATTTGAGTGGAAAGAGCTCCAAAGTGTATATATACAGTATATGTGTATATATGTATGTATATACATATATAAATACATAAATACACATGTACTGTATATACAAATATATATATATATATATATATATATATATATTGAGCCAAGGGAAAGTAAAATATAAAGGGCGCTCAGTGTGAAAAAGAGTGTAGGCGAACAGAAACTGGGTGGTATAAACTCAGCCGAGGATATTCTCAATAATCGCAATAATAACAAAAGATAGTGGGTACAATGTATCAAGTTATATAAAAAATGTTCCCACAGATGGTATTACCAGATGATTGATGGTCAGAGGGGTCTAATTATAGTCGCTACAAATTATTACAATATACAATATTGGACTACAATTCGTATATGGAGCACACAATAATAAACCATAGACAATAAACAGTCGAAAATAGAGTATTGTGCAAAGACCCCAAGTGATCAAAATACAAATGCAATTAGCAAAGTACAAATATTAGACAAACAAATTGTGGTGAAATAACAGTCCTTAGACGATACTAGGTGGAAGTAGTGAGAGTCCCAAAGCTGTGTGGCACACTGTCCCCTCAGGGGATTCTACTTACTCTCCTTAACCTCAATCAGTATGAGGTAAGTGTCGCACAGGGTAAGTAGAATGAGCTCCCTCGTGGTATCAGGTGTCCACCGGCTTGTGAATGTCTCCCGGCACCTCCGCTCACATATGTAAATGAGAAGAGAGAGAACAATAATAGTGCAACCCTGTTGAATGAACAGTACTGTGCACAATAAGACTTTAAGAATATTACTCACACAATACAACCTCAGATGTATATGAGGTATTTTATTAGCATCAATGAATTAAAACCTAGATACAGTATATCCGCTATTGCATTACAGCTCCTGCGGTATTCGTGTACATAGCAATCACTATTACAAACTTTTTTTAAAAGCGAGTTCTTTTCAAAATATCTACAGTCCAAACTACCGTAATCTGGCATTGGCTGTGTAGTGAAACAAGAAGCCCTTGTTTCACTACACAGCCAATGCCAGATTACGGTAGTTTGGACTGTAGATATTTTGAAAAGAACTCGCTTTTAAAAAAAGTTTGTAATAGTGATTGCTATGTACACGAATACCGCAGGAGCTGTAATGCAATAGCGGATATACTGTATCTAGGTTTTAATTCATTGATGCTAATAAAATACCTCATATACATCTGAGGTTGTATTGTGTGAGTAATATTCTTAAAGTCTTATTGTGCACAGTACTGTTCATTCAACAGGGTTGCACTATTATTGTTCTCTCTCTTCTCATTTACATATGTGAGCGGAGGTGCCGGGAGACATTCACAAGCCGGTGGACACCTGATACCACGAGGGAGCTCATTCTACTTACCCTGTGCGACACTTACCTCATACTGATTGAGGTTAAGGAGAGTAAGTAGAATCCCCTGAGGGGACAGTGTGCCACACAGCTTTGGGACTCTCACTACTTCCACCTAGTATCGTCTAAGGACTGTTATTTCACCACAATTTGTTTGTCTAATATTTGTACTTTGCTAATTGCATTTGTATTTTGATCACTTGGGGTTTTTGCACAATACTCTATTTTCGACTGTTTATTGTCTATGGTTTATTATTGTGTGCTCCATATACGAATTGTAGTCCAATATTGTATATTGTAATAATTTGTAGCGACTATAATTAGACCCCTCTGACCATCAATCATCTGGTAATACCATCTGTGGGAACATTTTTTATATAACTTGATACATTGTACCCACTATCTTTTGTTATTATTGCGATTATTGACAATATCCTCGGCTGAGTTTATACCACCCAGTTTCTGTTCGCCTACACTCTTTTTCACACTGAGCGCCCTTTATATTTTACTTTCCCTTGGCTCAATATTTTTTCTATATTGGGATTGTGGGGTTTGGGGATCCCACAGTCCTAATAGGTCATTTGGGGCAGCATAGTGTAACACTAGCATTCTTTCTCTAATAGGGATGTTTTCGAGACTTACACCTTACTTGCGCTGTTATCACAAACCCATTCTTTTCTATATATATATATATATATATATATATATATATATATATATACACACACATATATTTAGGCAAAGATATAGATAGATAGATAGATAGATAGATAGATAGATAGATAGATAGATAGAAATTAAGAGACTACTGCAAAATTATCAGTTTCTTTGGTTTTACTATTTACAGGTATGTGTTTACGTAAAATAAACATTTTTGTTTTATTCTATATATTTTATTCTACTGTCAACATTTATCCCAAATACCAATAAAAATATTCTCATTTACAGTATTTATTTGCAGAAAATTACAACTGGCCAAAATAACAAAAAAGATGCAGTGTTTTCAGACCTGGAACAATGCAAAGATTTATCTTTGTGAAGGACGTATGAATCAAGCCATGTACAAGGTTATCCTGGAAGAAAATGTGCTTCCTTCTGCTCTGACAATGTTCCCCAACTCTGATAAATGGTTTTTCCAGCAGGACAATGCTCCTTGCCACACAGCCAGGTCAATCATTGTGTAGATGAAGAGCCACCAGATCAAGACCCTGTCATAACCAGCCCAATCTCCAGACCTGAACCCCATTGTAAACCTCTGTAATGTGATCAAGAGGAAGATAGATGCTCACAAACCATAAAACAAAGCCGAGCTGCTTGAATTTTTGTGCCAGTAGTGGCATAAAGTAACCCAACAGCAATGTGACATACAGGTGGAGAATGCATGAAAGCTGTGATTAAAAATCAGGGTGGTTATTCCACCAAATATTGATGTCAGAACTCTTGCTAAGTTAAAAATAAGTATTGTGTTGTTTAAAAGTGAATATAAACTTGTTTTCATTGCATTATTCAAGGTCTGAAAACACTGCATCTTTTTTATTATTTTTATCAGCTGTCATTTTCTGCACATAAATGACAATATTTTCATTTGGAATTCAGTAGTTTATAGAATAAAACAAAAATGTAATTTTACTCAAAAACATACCTATAAATAGTAAAACCAGAGAAACTGATAATTTTGCAGTGGTCTCACGCAAACCCACCACACGCTAATTTTATTTGCACTCGAGCAAACGCGTTTACTTTAAACTTGTAATATGCACGCAAGTTATAGCGTGGGGGCAATATAGCTTATCACGACCCGCACTTACAATAGTGCAGTTAGGGTTTCTTGCATTTAGGGCTATGTGGGAACTACATGCATAGTTAGATTAGAAGTGGAGCAATACATGTTTATCGCTCATGAGCACTAACTGCTTCAAGGTAAAAAATTAGCGCTCCCAGAGTAGTGCTGCTATTAAACGTTGAAAGGAAAAACCACACAAGCTAAAGACTCAGACATGCTACCTTCAGGACTTTGTGACCACACTAACTCCCTCTCCCCATAGATTTTTATGGGGCGCTAAAGAAATCCTTTTCTATTTATCACTTGTTTGCTAACCTGTAACTGCGCTAAAGCCAAAGGTGCATTATGAATACTTTAAATTCCTAAATGTAAATAGGCACTAGCTGGTTAATTCAGGTCTGCTGGCACCTGTGAGATTCAGGGGTGCTACAGAAATGAATAAGACTGCATAGTGGTTATGCTAAAAACACCACTCAGCCTACAGTTATTGCAATGGATCAGAGGAAATGTAAGCATAGATGTAATGCTGTTATTTATTTCTACAACCTTCCAGCCATTAGTAGGTAGAAAGAAGTCATCTTGCAAATGGAAATGTGACAATTCTAGGTCATGTCTTGTGGAACATTTCATTATATTTACATTGATTGACAGGTATTTGTAGCTTGTGGTAAAGTTCCTCACAGAATGCAGGCGCATCTGCACCATTTCAGACTACCAGGTAATTGCTGCTCTCCTGAATGACCGTTTCTCTTATGTCTTAGGTGGAAACCTCATTCCTGGACACTTATGACGATCTCTATGAGCAGGTTCATACGAGCTCCTCAAGCGTGCAAAGAGAACAGTTACTGAGCGTGCACGAGGCTGTGAGTATTGTGACACTGATTATGGGGCACACAGGTTAAATTTTTTTATAGTAAAACAGTAACTAGCGTTGCACTATAAGTTATTCATAGGGGAAATGTGACATATCAATAAAATCTTAGAGGTATCAGAAGAAGAAAAAGAAAAGTTGAACAAACCTAGTCAACTTGATACATAATAGAAACACAAAAAATGCAAAGTAACAAAAGGGTCACAGCTGAGAAGCTGGCAGATGACAGCCAGCAGGTGTGATAAACACCAGTTTTCATCTACATTTACTATTTTATAGTTGTGCACAATGGAGATAATGAGATAAGGTGCAAGTATTTGTCAGTAGTTTACTGTGTTAGCAGCTTGCAAGTTGCCCTCTGCTGGGTACAACAAGTAAAACAACCTCATCATGTATATAGAACCCTGCACTGCAGAATCTATTGGCACTCTACAAATAAATGGTAATAATAACAACAACCAGCTAAAGGTATTACAAAGGACTTATTCTAGAAGCAGTTACTCTAAAATAAAGATGCACAATACTCTGGTACAGGACATACCACTGTATTGTACCTAATCCCTGTTAATTGCTGAAGCCTAACCACACTTTTTGGAAAACCGCAGCCATTTTTCTCAACTTCCACACAGCACTGATATTGCACTCCCAGTTATGCCGATTACATCTTCACTGATTGGAACAGCCAATAGAATGCGAGCTCAATAAGATTGGATCAGCCAATCGGATTGAACTTCAATCTGATTGGCTGATTGGATCAGCCAATCAGATTTTTCCTACCTTAATTCCAATTGGCTGATAGAATCCTATCAGACAATCGGAATTGAAGGGACGCCATCTTGGATGACGTCCCTTAAAGGAACCTTCATTCGTCGTTCAGTCGTCGGTTGAAGAGGATAGCTCCGCGTCGACTCCTTTGAAGATGGCTCCGCTCCGGATGGATGAAGATTGAAGATGCCAACTGGATGAAGACTTCTACTGGATGAAGGACCTTCTCTGCGCACCTTCGATGAAGATTTCAGCCCGGTTGGGTGAAGAAGACTCAAGGTAGAGAGATCTTCAGGGGGTTAGCGTTAGTTTTTTTTAAGGGGGTTTGGGTGGGTTAGAGTAGGGGTGTGTGAGTGGTGGGTTTTAATGTTGGGGGGGTTGTATTTTTTTTTACAGGTAAAAGAGCTGATTACTTTGGGGCAATGCCCCGTAAAAAGCCATTTTAAGGGCTGGTAAAAGAGCTGATTACTTTTGTAATTTAGAATAGGGTAGGGCATTTTTTTATTTTGGGGGGATTTTTTATTTTATTAGGGGGCTTAGATTAGGTGTAATTAGTTTAAACTTCTTGTATTTTTTTTTTTATTTTTTGTCATTTAGTGTTTGTTTTTTTTTGTATTATACATTAGTTTATTTAATTGTATTTTAGTTTAGCTAATTGTAGTTAATTTATTTAATTAATTTAATGATAGTGTAGTGTTAGGTGTATTTGTAACTTAGGTTAGGATTTATTTTACAGGTAATTTTGTACTTATTTTAACTAGGTAGCTATTAAATAGTTATTAAATATTTAATAGCTATTGTACCTAGTTAAAATAAATATAAAGTTGCCTGTAAAATAAATATAAATCCTAAAATAGCTACAATTTAATTATTAGTTATATTGTAGCTATATTAGGGTTTATTTTATAGGTAAGTATTTAGTTTTAAATAGGAATAATTTTTTAAATTATAGGAATATTATTTTGTTTAATTAAAATTATATTTAACTTAGGGGGGTGTTAGGGTTAGAGTTAGGTTTAGGGGTTAATAACTTTATTATAGTAGCTGCGACGTTGCGGGTGGGAGATTAGGGGTTAATAATTGTAGGTAGGTGGCGGCGATGTTAGGAAGGGCAGATTAGGGGTTAATAAAATTTATTATAGTGTTTGCAAGGCGGGAGTGTGGCGGTTTAGGGGTTAAAACATTTATTATAGTGGCGGCGAGGTCCGTCAGCAGATTAGGGGTTAATAAGTGTAG
This sequence comes from Bombina bombina, assembly GCF_027579735.1. NCBI lineage: Eukaryota > Metazoa > Chordata > Amphibia > Anura > Bombinatoridae > Bombina > Bombina bombina. The sequence continues at coordinate 188,449,763 of NC_069505.1, forward strand.
TTAGGTAGCGACGACGTTGGGGGGGGCAGATTAGGGGGTAATAAATATAATGTAGGTGTCGGCGATGTTAGGGGCAGCAGATTAGGGGTTCATAGCTATAATGTAGGTGACGGCGGTGTCCGATCGGCAGATTAGGGGTTAAAAAAATTTATTAGAGGGTTGGCGATGTGGGGGGGGGCTCAGTTTAGGGGTACATAGGTAGTTTATGGGTGTTAGTGTACTTTATAGTACAGTAGTTAGGAGATTTATATTCCGGCGTTAGCCCACAAAGCTCTTAACTACTGACTTTTTTTGGCGGTAGGAGTCTTGTTGGTAGAGGCTCTACCGCTCACTTGTTCCAAGACTCCAAATAACAGCGTTAGGCAAATCCCATTGAAAAGATAGGATACGCAATTGACGTAAGGGGATCTGCGGTAGCCTGGAGTCGCAGAAAGGAAGTGAGCGGTAGACACTTTCCTGGCTGACTCTAAATACCAGCGGGCGGTAAAAAGTAGCGTTAGGACCCCTTAACGCTGCTTTTGACGGCTAACGCCAAACTCTAAATCTAGGCCTTAGTTTTTGATAATCTGCTTTTAGACAATAACTGCTGTCCTGTAGCTCTATTAAAATCCTGACAGTGTTTCTTTTGGTCTGTGCTTTGTTATCAGCTCCTGTGTTGTGGTAAGATTAGAGGACACTCCGTCTTATCAGAGACCCTCATCATGTGCAAGAGAGAAGAAAAGGAACAGGTAAAAACATACTTCCTTCCTCATTCCACAACAACAATGGTCTTCATAAAAACACTACACGTTATATTCCCTTCCACATTTCCTTCTTTCTCCCCTTCAAGATTTATACCCAGCAATTTCATTATTAAAAGTTTGCTGCAATCTGTGTGATTGTTACATCAGAATTAATGACAAACAGCACTAAAAGCGTCATCAAAAAAGCAATACAAGTCACAAGTGTTTGATTATTGCTTTATACAAAATGTATCAGAACTTTCTTGTACTTTTAAGTTTAACTGTAAAAAATACTGCAAGGAAGATCTATTTGAGGGACGCCATTGTTCTCAGGGAAGTTTTTCAGTGTTTAAACATTATACTTTAATGTGGAATGTTTGAAAACTAGATGTTTCTTAGTTTTTTTATTGTTTTAAATTTAGGCTTGAAAAAAATCAATTACATTGAGAAACAATGAATAAACGAACAAATTTTGTACCTGTTAATTAGTCTGTTTAGTTAATGAACAAAATACCTTTAGTTAATTAATTTTGAACAAAATGAGATAATCATTTTGTAAGTTTTTTTTTTTTTTTGGACAAACTGAGTTAATCATTTTATAAGTTTTTGCACGTCTAAGTACAGCATCTCACTAGCAGCTGAAGTATCAAATATGACAATTTGTCTTTGTTCTCTTGCTATCTTTATTTTAAAAAGTAGGAATATAAGGTTAGGAGCCGGCCAATTTTTGGTTCAGCACCTGGGTAGCGCTTGCTGATTGGTGGCTACATTAAGCCACCAATCAGCAAGTGTTACCCAGGTTCTGAACCAAAAATGGCCAGGCTCTTCAACTTTCATTCCTGTTTTTTCAAATAAAGCTACCAAGAGAACAAAGAAAAATTGATAATAGGAGTAAAATAGAAAGTTGCTTAAAATTGCCTGCTCTATCTGAATCATGAAAAAAAAATATGGGTTAAGTATCCCTTTAACATGATGGTAAATGCAGCAAGGCTGTGTAGTGGCAATCGATGCAGCTACATAAATTACTGCTGTAGTCTAAAACAAACCGCAAGCATAACCCAGGTTCTGAACCAAAAATTGTCCAGCTCTTAAGCTTTACATTCCTGCTTTTTAAATAAAGATAGAAAGAGAACGAAGAGAAATTGATAATAGGAGTAAATTAGAAAGTTGCTTAAAATTGCTGCTGTATCTGAATCATCATAAAAATGTGTGTTTAGTGTCCCTTTAAGACAGAGAAACAAGTTTACCAGTTTAATGTGGGACACACAGCTTTCAGCAGGACAGACTCTTGGGATTTTAAGGAACATTTTTGTTACATCTAAAAAAAAGAAAAAAAGTTATTTTATAAAAAAATGTTCATGTGATTAATAAACCCACCTTTTCATTCTTGTGTCAAGGCTGGTGCATAATATAGAGAGGAGCAAGCTGTGCCATTGACGAATTTATATTTTAGTATCAGTTTCCTTCTAGTTACAATATAAACTGAACCTTTATTGCTGCTCTTTTATTGTCTTTATTGTCCTTTAAAGGGATACAAAACCCAAAAGTTCTCTTTCATGATTCAGACAGACTTTAGAATTTAGCTCTATTATCAAATTTTCTTTGTTCTCTTGGTATATTTTGTTGAAAGGCAGAAAGGTTAGCTCGGGAGCATGCAAGTGTCTGGCAGCAAAAATGGTATCAATTTTATATTAAAGGGGCATAAATCTGTCAAACTAAAATGTTCTAACGTGTTACAGCATTTTATTATTACACTGTTGCTTGAATATAAGTGCTGTGTGTTTAACCCCTGAAAAGATGTTAAACACCTAGATAAAGTAAGTGCCGCCAAATTATATAAATGTTAGAATTTAAAGGCACAGTATACTGTAAAATTGTTTTTCCCTTAATGTGAATCCAATTACTTTTTTACCAGCTGCAGAGTATAAAATGTATGATAATTTGCTTTTAAATGTTTATTTGTGTATATGAAATAGCTGATTTTGTTTTTTGAAGCCACAACCTAATAAAATGGGTTGAGCTTGAAACAGAACTAGACAAATAAAAAACAAGTAACTAGTGCTAGCACTACAAGCCAACAGCAGCACAAAAAATGTATTATTTTAATGGGATCAGGATTGTTCTTGATAAAAGTGAAGCTTACTTACTTATTAGCTAACACAAATCATCTCACATGAACATTGCTGGACCATTATTAAATTGTGTAAAACTGTAAATTTGAAGTCTTTCCTGAATGCAGAGAAAATGTTATCACCTTTATAGGAACTATATTAACTACATGAACCAATCAACTAATTTGTTTTGCATTTCATTTATTTGTTTTGTATTTAAAAATAAATGTGCTGAATTTAGCAAAAAGAGTAATTACAAGACATTTCAGTTGTGCTGCTATAGAATAATATATCAGCCAAGTCTTAATATTTATAAAACAAATTAAGATCTTTTTTACTACAAGACTATCCACTGTCATAATATTAGTATAAATTGCATTGTTTTGCAGTTGTTATCTAATAAGGTTAATTAGGGACATATATGTAGCAGGGTTACCCTTGAGAATTCAGCAAGTGCATTTCATGTTCTGAGAATTAGACATTGCTAAATTTTCAGAGCTAAATTACACGAAAAGCGGGCAAGATAAATAATGAAAATATATAGAAAACTCGTTTCTTTATATATATATATATATATATATATATATATATATATATATATATATATATATTTTTTTTTTTTTTTTCTATAGCATGGCCTAGTACTCACGGTAACATTTGAACCACCGGGTGCACATCAAACGATCAAACATACTTCGAAGATCCAATGTACTTGCAAAAAGGAAGGCACTCACCGGGTTTAACAAGGAAAACAGCTTTTTATTCCTTATATATAAGGAATAAAAAGCTGTTTTCCTTGTTAAACCCGGTGAGTGCCTTCCTTTTTGCAAGTATATATATATAATTAAAGGGATTCAATCAGCCAATCAGATTGAGCTCGCATTCTATTGGCTGTTCCGATCAGCCAATAGAATGCGAGCTCAATCTGATTGGCTGATTGGATCAGACAATCGGATTGAACTTGAATCTGATTGGCTGATTCCATCAGCCAATCAGAATATTCCTACCTTAATTCCGATTGGCTGATAGAATCCTATCAGCCAATCGGAATTCGAGGGATGCCATCTTGGATGACATCATTTAAAGGAACCGTCATTCGTCGTTCAGTCCTCGGCCAGGATGGATGTTCCGCGTCGGAGGTCTTCAGGATGCTGCCGCTCTGCTCCGGATGGATGACGATAGAAGATGCCGCTTGGATGAAGACTTCAATCGGATGGAAGACCTCTTCTGCCCTGCTTGGATGAAGACTTCTACTGGATGGAGGACCTCTTCTTGCTCCGCTTGGATAAAGAATTTGGCTCGGCTGGGTGAAGACGACTCAAGGTAGGGAGATCTTCAGGGGCTTAGTGTTAGGTTTATTTAAGGGGGGTTTGGGTTAGATTAGGGGTATGTGGGTGGTGGGTTGTAATGTTGGGGGAGGGGGTATTGTATGTTTTGTTTTACAGGCAAAAGAGCTGAACTTCTTGGGGCGTGCCCCGCAAAGGGCCCTGTTCAGGGCTGGTAAGGTAAAAGAGCTTTGAACTTTAGTAATTTAGAATAGGGTAGGGCATTTTTTATTTTGGGGGGCTTTGTTGTTTTATTAGGGGGCTTAGAGTAGGTGTAATTAGTTTAAAATTGTTGTAATATATTTCTAATGTTTGTAAATATTTTTTATTTTTTGTAACTTAGTTCTTTTTTATTTTTTTGTACTTTAGTTAGTTTATTTCATTGTATTTATTTGTAGGAATTGTATTTAATTTATTTATTGATAGTGTAGTGTTAGGTTTAATTGTAGATAATTATAGGTATTTTATTTAATTTATTTATTGATAGTGTAGTGTTAGGTTTAATTGTAACTTAGGTTAGGATTTATTTTACAGGTAAATTTGTAATTATTTTAACTATTTTAGCTATTAAATAGTTCTTAACTATTTAATAGCTATTGTACCTGGTTAAAATAAATACAAAGTTACCTGTAAAATAAATATAAATCCTAAAATAGCTATAATATAAATATAATTTATATTGTAGCTATATTAGGATTTATTTTACAGGTAAGTATTTAGCTTTAAATAGGAATAATTTATTTAAGAAAAGTTAATTAATTTTGTTAGATTAAAATTATATTTAATTTAGGGGGTGTTAGTGTTAGGGTTAGACTTAGCTTTAGGGGTTAATACATTTATTAGAATAGCGGTGAGCTCCAGTCGGCAGATTAGGGGTTAATAATTGAAGTTAGGTGTCGGCGATGTTAGGGAGGGCAGATTAGGGGTTAATACTATTTATTATAGGGTTAGTGAGGCGGATTAGGGGTTAATAACTTTATTATAGTAGCGGTGCGGTCCGCTCGGCAGATTAGGGGTTAATAAGTGTAGGCAGGTGGAGGCGACATTGAGGGGGGCAGATTAGGGGTTAATAAATATAATATAGGGGTCGGCGGTGTTAGGGGCAGCAGATTAGGGGTACATAGCTATAATGTAGGTGGCGGCTCTTTGCGGTCGGCAGATTAGGGGTTAATTATTGTAGGTAGCTGGCTGCGACGTTGTGGGGGGCAGGTTAGGGGTTAATAAATATAATATAGGGGTCGGCGGTGTTAGGGGCAGCAGATTAGGGGTACATAAGTATAACGTAGGTGGCGGTCGGCAGATTAGGGGTTAAAAAAATGTAATCGAGTGTCGGCGATGTGGGGGACCTCGGTTTAGGGGTACATAGGTAGTTTATGGGTGTTAGTGTACTTTAGGGCACAGTAGTTAAGAGCTTTATGAACCGGCGTTAGCCCAGAAAGCTCTTAACTACTGACTTTTTTCTGCGGCTGGAGTTTTGTCATTAGATTTCTAACGCTCACTTCAGCCACAACTCTAAATACCGGAGTTAGAAAGATCCCATTGAAAAGATAGGATACGCAATTGACGTAAGGGGATCTGCGGTATGGAAAAGTCGCGGCTGAAAAGTGAGCGTTAGACCCTTTTTTGACTGACTCCAAATACCGGCGGTAGCCTAAAACCAGCGTTAGGAGCCTCTAACTCTGGTTTTCACGGCTACCGCCAAACTCCAAATCTAGGCCTTAGTTACTTAGGCCTAGATTTGGAGTTTGGCGTTAGCCGTGAAAACCAGCGTTAGAGGCTCCTCAGGCTGGTTTTAGGCTACCTCCGGTATTTGGAGTCACTCAAAATAGGGTCTAACGCTCACTTTTCAGCCGCGACTTTTCCATACCGCAGATCCCCTTACGTCAATTGCGTATCCTATCTTTTCAATGGGATCTTTCTAACTCCGGTATTTAGAGTCGTGTCTGAAGTGAGCGTTAGACATCTAACAACAAAACTCCAGCCACAGGAAAAAAGTCAGTAGTTAATAGCTTTCTGGGCTAACGCTGATTTATAAAGCTCTTAACTACTGTGCTCTAAAGTACACTAACACCCATAAACTACCTATGTACCCCTAAACTGAGGTCCCCCCACATCGCCGCCACTCTAATAATTTTTTTAACCCCTAATCTGCCGACCGCCACCTACGTTATCCTTATGTACCCCTAATCTACTGCCCCTAACACTGCCGACCCCTATATTATATTTATTAACCCCTAATCTGCCCCCCACAACGTCGCCTCCACCTGCCTACACTTATTAACCCCTAATCTGCCGAGCGGACCTGAGCGCTACTATAATAAAGTTATTAACCCCTAATCCGCCTCACTAACCCTATAATAAATAGTATTAACCCCTAATCTGCCCTCCCTAACATCGCCGACACCTAACTTCAATTATTAACCCCTAATCTGCCGACCGGAGCTCACCGCTATTCTAATAAATGTATTAACCCCTAAAGCTAAGTCTAACCCTAACACTAACACCCCCCTAAGTTAAATATAATTTACATCTAACGAAATTAATTAACTCTTATTAAATAAATTATTCCTATTTAAAGCTAAATACTTACCTGTAAAATAAATCCTAATATAGCTACAATATAAATTATAATTACATTGTAGCTATTTTAGGATTAATATTTATTTTACAGGCAACTTTGTAATTATTTTAACCAGGTACAATAGCTATTAAATAGTTAAGAACTATTTAATAGTTACCTATTTAAAATAATTACAAAATTACCTGTCAAATAAATCCTAACCTAAGTTACAATTAAACCTAACACTATACTATCATTAAATTAATTATATAAAATACCTACAATTACCTACAATTAAACCTAACACTACACTATCAATACATTAATTAAATACAATACCTACAAATAACTACAATGAAATAAACTAACTAAAGTACAAAAAATAAAAAAGAACTAAGTTACAAAAAATAAAAAAATATCTACAAACATAAGAAAAATATTACAACAATTTTAAACTAATTACACCTACTCTAAGCCCCCTAATAAAACAACAAAGCCCCCCAAAATAAAAAAATGCCCTACCCTATTCTAAATTACTAAAGTTAAAAGCTCTTTTACCTTACCAGCCCTGAACAGGGCCCTTTGCGGGGCATGCCCCAAGAAGTTCAGCTCTTTTGCCTGTAAAAAAAAACATACAATACCCCCCCCAACATTACAACCCACCACCCACATACCCCTAATCTAACCCAAACCCCCCTTAAATAAACCTAACACTAAGCCCCTGAAGATCTTCCTACCTTGTCTTCACCATACCAGGTTCACCGATCGGTCCTGAAGAGCTCCTCCGATGTCCTGATCCAAGCCCAAGCGGGGGGCTGAAGATGTCCATGATCCGGTAGAAGTCTTCATCCAAGCGGGGCAGAAGAGGTCTTCCATCCGATTGAAGTCTTCATCCAGGCGGCATCTTCTATCGACATCCATCTGGAACGGAGCGGCAGCATCCTGAAGACCTCCGACGCGGAACATCCATCCTGGCCGACGACTGAACGACGAATGACGGTTCCTTTAAATGACGTCATCCAAGATGGCGTCCCTCGAATTCCGATTGGCTGATAGGATTCTATCAGCCAATCGGAATTAAGTTTGGAATATTCTGATTGGCTGATGGAATCAGCCAATCAGATTTAGCTCGCATTCTATTGGCTGATCGGAACAGCCAATAGAATGCGAGCTCAATCTGATTGGCTGATTGGATCAGCCAATCGGATTGAACTTGATTCTGATTGGCTGATTCCATCAGCCAATCAGAATATTCCTACCTTAATTCCGATTGGCTGATAGAATCCTATCAGCCAATCGGAATTAGAGGGACGCCATCTTGGGTGACGTCATTTAAAGGAACCGTCATTCATCGTTCAGTCGTCGGCCAGGATGGATGTTCCGCGTCGGAGGTCTTCAGGATGCTGCCGCTCCGTTCCAGATGGATGTCGATAGAAGATGCCGCCTGGATGAAGACTTCAATCGGATGGAAGACCTCTTCTGCCCCGCTTGGATGAAGACTTCTACCGGATCATGGACATCTTCAGCCCCCCGCTTGGGCTTGGATCAGGACATCGGAGGAGCTCTTCAGGACCGATCGGTGAACCTGGTATGGTGAAGACAAGGTAGGAAGATCTTCAGGGGCTTAGTGTTAGGTTTATTTAAGGGGGGTTTGGGTTAGATTAGGGGTATGTGGGTGGTGGGTTGTAATGTTGGGGGGGGGGGTATTGTATGTTTTTTTTACAGGCAAAAGAGCTGAACTTCTTGGGGCATGCCCCGCAAAGGGCCCTGTTCAGGGCTGGTAAGGTAAAAGAGCTTTTAACTTTAGTAATTTAGAATAGGGTAGGGCATTTTTTATTTTGGGGGGCTTTGTTGTTTTATTAGGGGGCTTAGAGTAGGTGTAATTAGTTTAAAATTGTTGTAATATTTTTCTTATGTTTGTAGATATTTTTTTATTTTTTGTAACTTAGTTCTTTTTTATTTTTTGTACTTTAGTTAGTTTATTACAATTCTTCTGAGGTCAACACATGTTTAATTTTATCTATCTATTGTTGTGTAGTGGGGACTTGTGGTTTCTTCCACATGTGTGACATAAGCCTCTTGGCACTGTTGATCATTTTCTGTAATAACCCCGTCTTATATTGGCAATGTAGGTGTGGAAGTTTGTTAAGTAGAATTATCTGTGGGTCTAGTGTTATGGTTTGATTGAGTTTATGATTGATGTGGACTGCGACCTGATCCCAAAAAGGTCTGATTGCTGGACAGTCCCACCAAATATGAGATAATGTACCGTTATGTCCGCATTTCCTCCAGCATTGTGGGGAGGAGGCTGGATATATTCTATGTAGGCGTATAGGTGTTAAGTACCATCTGGCTAGTAATTTATAGTTAGTGTTAACTATGTTGGCTGATACAGATGATTTTTTTATCGATTTAAAGCAATGTTCCTAGGAGGAATCACTAATTTGTGTGTTTAATTCTTTTTCCCAGAGTGATCTGAAGGAGGAGGGTTTTTGTGAATCTTCTAGTAGCTCTAATTTGTATATTGACGATATTAGATGTTTTAGGGGTGGTAGGCAGCAAGCATAGCATCTCAAAGGGAGTGCAAGGTCTGCTAAATTGTTTTTTGTCTGGGTGATTGAGTAAAACGTGTCTAATTTGAAAGTAGGAAAACCAGATATTAAGTGGAGCCCCTATTTCATCTCTGATTTTTAAAAATGTTTTGATGTGTCCATCTCTTAAGAGGGAGTATATAGGTACCTGGATAGGTGCAGTTTGTGTGTCAGCTGGTTTCAGTCTGGGGAATATGTTATTATTTAATATAGATGTAAGTGGTGAGTAGTATGTGGAGATTTTATCAGTTGTGGGGACTGTTTTATCCCAGACTCATAGAGTTTCTTCTATGAGTGGTTTAGAAGGTTTTATGTGTGGGCGAAGTTTGTTTGGGATCCAGCACGTCACGCGTTGAGGTGTTTATAAGGCTTTGGTTATAGATTGCAACCCAAACTTTAGGCCTGAGTGTTTGGTTCCAGGATACTATGTGTGAAAGGTGTGGTGCAGTGTAATAATTTAGTATATTCGGGACTCCTAAGCCTCCCTGTTCTTTGGGTAGATATAGTGTATGACCTGGAATTCTCGGTTTTGAGAAGGATCATATAAATTTGTTTAGACTTTTTAGAAGGCTAGTTATATATGAGATTGACAGAATAAGAGTTAGTGTCTGCATGAGGTATAACATTTTAGGAAGGGTGGTCATCTTTATGGCATTAACTCATCTGAGCCAGGACAGGTGGTTAGTTCGGTGCCAGGAGTTAAGCTCAACATCTATCTGATGTTTTAGTTTTTGATAATTCGTTGAAATCATTTCTGAAATAGTGGGTTTTATGGTTACGCCAAGGTATGTGAAGCGATCTGCGGAGGTAAAGGGGGTTTGTGTGTTAATAAACTGTTTATCTCCTGGGGATACCCGTAATGTCATAATCATCGACTTTCCCATGTTAAGAATATTGGTAAGGGCTGGTACTGACCCTCTGGTGTTAGTAAGGGTAAAGAGAATGTCATCTGCGAATAAGAGACATTTTGTGGTATATGGTCCGATCTGAATTCCCTTAACCTCTTGAGCTGCGCGGACTTTGGCAGATAGCACCTCCACTGAGAGTGCAAATAGTAGAGGTGAAAGGGGGCATCCCTGGTGGGTGCCATTAGTGATTGTGAAGGAGTTTGAGAATGAGTTATTAACTATTACTTTTGCGTTGGGGGAAGCGTATATTGCCAAAATCTTATCAATAAATACTTGTGGGATTCCAAATTTGAGAAGTGTCAGCCACAGAAATTGCCAATTGACTCTGTCAAAGGCTTTCTCAACATCTGTTGACAGGAGAGTGAGAGGTAAATTTTGGGATGAAGTATGGTGGATAATTTGGAGCAGTCTGGTTGTGTTGTCCTTGGCTTCACGAGTGGGGATGAAGCCGCCTTGGTCTTCATGAATCAAATATGGGAGGTATTTTTTAAGTCTGTTTCCTAAGATCTTGGAATACAATTTCAAGTAAACATTTAAAAGTGATATCGGTCTATAACTTTCCGTCCGTGTGGGGTCTTTGCCTGCCTTAGGGATGACTGTTATGTTAGCTTCTAGCATCTGTTTAGAGAAAGTGGAGCTTTTGTCCATTGAGTTGTAAAGTGAGAGAAAATGTGTGTCAATATAGGATATCATCAGTTTATAAAATTTGGGAGTGAAACCATCAGGTCCTGGAGTTTTGCCTGGGGTCAGTTGTTTAATAGCTTCCTGTAATTCGGCTTTTGTAATAGGAGATTCCAGGTTTGTTCTGTCAGTGTCAGTTAAGGATGGAAGGGTGATGCGTGATAGGTAATGTTCTATGTTTTTATTCCTTACTAGAGGGTTAATAGTATCTAAATTATAGAGTTTGCTGTAATAATCTGAAAAAGCAGACTTCGGGTCGCATTTATGTTCCTCTTCAGTCGTTTTTAATGTATCAATTAGTTTAGAGTAGGCCTGTTCTAATTGTCTGCGATGTTGTGTGGTTTGTTTAATGATCTCTTCTCTAATGAAACATTTATATGCTTCCCAGTTGTTGACCTGATATGTGTTGTTGGGGTCGTTAATATCGAAAAAGAGTTTTTTTTTCTTTCTCTTATACTTTTAAATATTAGGGGATCAGTGAAGATCATATCATTGAGCTTCCATGAGTTTCGCATTCCAGGTTTTTGGGGCCATGCAAAAGAACTGAGAACCATTGCGTGATCTGACCAAGGAGTTTGGGAGATTTTTGAGTCAATAAGTAAGTGTAGTGAGGGTTGGTCAATTAATATGTAATCTAAACGGGTGTATACTTTTTGAGGGTGGGAAAAAAAGGTATAATCTTTCGTAAGGCTGTAGGTGATCCTCCATGTGTCAAAAGTGGGGATGGTTTGGAGTGCAAGGCAATTGGCTTTAATAGTTTTATTGGGGATGTAGGATTTCCCGGAGGAGACATCCAGAGAAGGGTCAAAGGGAAAATTCAGGTCACCTGCTATAAATATCGGTCCTTTGGCATGGTCCAGTAACAATGTCATGATGGGTCTGCCATAGCAGAGTCCCACTAAAAGAAGAAATCTGCCCTCTGTATCTTGGCTAATGTGTAGCAGGTCAAAGAGTAAGTTCTTTTTGAAAAGAATGCAGACCCCATTTTTCCTGAAATGAGTATCCTGGATGAACACTATATCTAGATGTTTTTTGTGAAAGTTGTGGAGAGCTATTGAGTGTTTTTGAGCCGACAAGAAGCCCTTTACGTTCTGGGTTGCAATGATAAGGTTATTAGGGGTCACTTTTTGAGTCATGTGGAAGGGATTTGAGCTCTGTGTGGATTATAAGATGAGGCTGAGTATCAATCAAGAGGTCATTAAAATGAGGGGTTTAACTGGAGGAGGGGGAGGTAGGTAGATGGGTCTGTAGGTAGGTAAAATTCAAAAAGAGCAAAGGATAAAGTGGTAGCTTAAAAAGCTGTAGCGGTTTGAAAGGGGTTACAGTAGAGGGTCTAAAGGTGGTTTTTGTGAGGCGTTATCTACAGTACATGGTCCAGGGATGGAGATTGCCTATCAAAATTATAAAATAGAGAGTTATACTAATCGTGTTTCACTAACTTGTGAGTTTGAGTCTAATATGTAGGGGTTAAGTCTGTGGCATAAATTGTCCAGATGTAATAGGTTAATTAGGGTGGATGGACAATAGTTACCATTGAAATGCAGTATGGGTATTTCCAGTCAGAGTAGGATTAACCTATTTGGAATTTCCCATATTTTAATATGTGAACGTATTTGGTAGTGTGATATATGAGTAGCAAAATTGTAAACAATTGCTAAACAAATAAACCAATGTGCATCATAACATGAACATTAAACATTGTATAGTAAGCGTAAGTTCTCCTGTCATAGGCGTGGCTGGGTCTTTAGGAAAGGCATTATCTCATGTTTGTTCAAACATAGCACAATAACATTGAAACCAAAAGTGGCGGAGCTGAACTCCACAACGGTGAATCCCAATTACTTACTCAAGTAACTGGTTATTTTCTGATCTGCAATGCCTATACAAAGGGGTTATTCAGAGCATTATTGCAATATAAAAAGTAATCAATTTAACCTAAAAAACAAAGAGAGGTCCACTAATCGACAACATATGGGGCAACAAGTGAAAACAGAGGAAAACAACATATTAACATTTAACGTCTATTATCAGTAAGACAGGTAATACACTGTCTAAATCAATATCAAACTAGATATCTTGTAGAGTCTAGTATGTCAATGCAAAGTGTGGGGACTCCAGAGCCAGCAGTCTCCCTCATGCACTGAGTATATTTCTTTACATGGCTGATAGGTTAGCAGGTGGTGGCTAGTGTTAGAGAAAATGATCTTGAAATTTTGGTTCTTAAGTGTCCAGGTGATATTATCTAACCGGCAATGAACCTATACTGTCTTATATAAACATTCCACTTCCTGCAATGCCAAAGAGAACTTTTGACCAGGGATCTTGCATATCTTGATCTCGGCGCATAGTAGTACATAAAGTCCTGTTTGGTGTCTTGATCTTCAAGTAAGAGGATATCATTAAGTAACCAAATGTGTTTGTTGAAGGTCTTGGGATTGATGCCTCTTATTAGGAGGGGATTTAGCGATGTAAATCTAGGATTTATATTTAGAGGTTTGGGAAGGTATACTCTTCGGCCTTAAGGGTGATGATGAGTCTGTTCCAATAATGTTGGGTGGGTGGGTTGATGTCTAGGCTATTACAGAAGGAGATGATATCCATAGGTTTGGTGCAATCATACCTCTTTCCATTTTTAACAACTTGAACCTGCACAGGAAACCCCCATCTATAAGGTATATTGAGATTACGGAGGTGTAAAGTCAGGGCACAGAATTCCCTTCTCATCTGCAGTGTACGTACAGAAAGATCTGCAAAGAACCTGACTTTTGTACCTAGGTATTGGAAGGTGATTTGTTGGTGGGCTTGTTGTAGGATCATTTCCTTCTCCTGAAATCTCGTGAAGCAGATGACTATATCTCTGGGTGGGCTATCAGTAGTAGGTTTTGGTTTGAGAGAACGATGTGCTCTTTCTATTTGTATAGGGGAGAAATTTGGATGCTCATCTCCCAATAAAGCCCAAAACATGCCGTCTAGATAGTTGCGCAAATGAGGGCCTAGTACCGTCTCAGGGATTCCCTTTATTCGTATGTTGTTGCGCCTTGTTCTTCTTTCGATATGATCTTATTTAGATTCTAGTTCCTGTATGTGCCTTTGTTGTGTGTGCATTTTGTTGGACATAGATACAATTTCGGACGTTATTTCTTCTCTGTGCCCTTCCAAAGTTTCAACTCTCCTGCCCAAATCATTCAATTCTTTCTTGAGGTCTGCACACTCCTCTTTAATACACAGTTTTACTTGATTAATAAGCAATTCTGTCGCTTTGAGCGTGACAGGGCCTCCTTCATCCTGTTTTGGGTCTCTGTCAGGTGTTTGGAGCACTGAAGTTTTCGTATCTTGTGAAGTATCTGATGTGATCTCAGAAATTTCCTCACTAGGCCTAACTTTGTCTGCAGTTTTAAAAAAGGTAGATACATTGTTTGGGGTAGCTTTAGCTAGCTTGTCCTGCTTAGGTAATCTTCTAGAAGACATCCCTGTAGCTGTAGTTTGAGGATTTAGTGTAGGCATATTATAATATCCCTGCTGCAGGTTAGGAAGTATCTATTACATAGCAATATGATATAATAGATTGTGGTAATGAACTCTGCGTGGTGATGTATATTTCTCTATGCCGGTCTGGTTTGTAGCAAAGTGTGCAGCTTAGTGTTAGCATGAGTACCCTAGGATGATTAAGTGAGATGCAGTGTTCATTGCAGCAGTATTAGACCTTAACTCTGTGTCATATAGGTAGCCATTAACCATGTGGGTCCATCTCCGTAATCCCCGCTGTCTCATAGATACTAGACTGGATGTAAGCAGTAACATTGGCTGAGAAGCAGGTGATGATGTGCGAGGTGTCTGTGCTTACCCAGTGAAAGGTTGGGGAGCCGCTTCTTGTTTTCTTACTCCCTCCAGTTCCGGAGCTTGCCATATTTTGTACCTTGTATGAATAGGCCGCAAACTCCACGGCATTGCACGGCGTCTGACAGACTGGCTTAAGAATTTGCTGACTGAGCTGTGTGTCTGGAGCTTTTTTTCCACCACTCCTGAACCTTTTTGAGTTTTAGAGATGCTGTACTTTATGCATCACAGCATACCACTAGCAGGAGCATTAGAAGGATGCAGCCATCTTAAACGGCATTCTGGCTCCACCCCCTGCTCCATCTTTTCAACTCAGAAAAACATTTTTGCCAGATAGGGGTATAGTTAAGATCATACCATTCTTCCTTATTTTTAGAGATAATTATACCAATATACTTAATAGTTCATTCTGCTAATTTAAGTGGGTTATTTAAGAGACTATTTTTAATCACCCAAAAAATTTCTGATTTTGACAAGTTAATTTTGTATCTAGTAAACTTGCTAAATTACGCAATAATATTCAGAAGAATTGGTATGTTCTTCTTGGTATTTCTAATATAATATAAGATATCGTCAGCATACAATGAAAGAATAGTTTTTTGTTTACCTATGTCGATTCCTTCCAATTTATCACAACACATTATTGCCAGCGGTTCTAAAGCTATATTGAATAATAGTGGGGAGAAGGGACAGCCCTGTCTTGTACCTTTAACTAACATTATTGCAGAGGAAAGGAAACTATTTATACTCAAGAAAGAAACTGGGTTTTGGTAGATTACACCTACAAAGCTTAAGAAATTACCTGTGAAACCAAAGTTCTTTAGAGTCGTAAATAAGTGATCCCATACAACAGAGTCAAAGGCCTTTTCCGCATCTACTGTCAATAGATCAAGATCTTACTTTGACTCTGTTCCATGTGATGAGAAATATTCAATCAATGACATTGATTTTCTTATATTCTTTTGAGCTGTTCTTCGGGAATAAAACCATTTTGATCTGGATGTATTATTTCTCCTATTATATTTTTTAGACGATTGGCCATAATGCTGGCAAGAATCTTGTAGTCATTATTCAGTAAGAAAATAATTTGTTTCATTATGCATAACTAAAGATCTCAAGGTGATTACTGTCCATTTAATAATATGTCCCTGTGTCTCGCCAGGACTGCGTATCTGTGATCTCTGAAGCTCTGCGTGCGCATTGGAGTGTAGTTCGTATGTTACTTCTCATGGGCCTGGGGGTGACGGTAAGTACCGCACAGCGATGTGCCAGTAATGATGAGCAGGACTTGCAGTGCATGAACCTATAGGGAATACACAAGCAGTAGGTGTCTATGGGTAAGCAATAACGGTAATTAGATGTCACATGTAACGTGTTTGTTTATTTGTAGCCATTAGACATTTACAGCTAATCTCACTTAAGGTACATGAAAGTAAAAAAAAACACGTTCAAGACTCAGGTGAGTGTGTAATAAAAAGAAAAAAATCCAATTTACTGTCTCTTTCTAACCTTTGGTGAAACGTTCCATGAGAGAATAGTGAGGTAAGCTTAGGAACGTGTCATGAGCACTCTATGTATAACATTGATACAAACACAGCTATCATACAGTGCTACAGACACGTGCACACTCCTCAGCCTACCTTAGTATGCGCTTATGGAACGGAGTCAACAAAGCAGTGCATTTGATAACTTAAGTACATTGCTCAATATTTAAAAAATGCTTTGCCTGAATAACAGAACTTTAACTTTTACTCCATGTTCCTTTAAAAGGACATTTCAGACAAAACTTACTCCATTTACTCCTTTTGTAAACCTGTCAAAACTATATTTTTGATCTAGGCCCATTTTGGGACATTTCATGCCACCATTTTTCTGCCAGATGCAATCAAATAAAAAATTTTTTAACTTTTTTACACACTTTGGTAGGACTGCAACTAACAATTTTTTCATAATTGATTAAGCAGCCGATTATTTTTTCGATTAATCGACTAATCGGATAAAAAATAATCAATAATTGTTTCCTATATTTTAAATAAAATCCAAGTACTGAGTGTTACAAATATAAACTTTACATTAACACAACTGTCTTTCCAATTTTTAAGCAGCAGAGCCCATTTTTATAATTAAGCAAAACAGAACCACAAACTGTTTCAAAAGAGGTAGAACTATAAAGAAGTAGACAATCACTGTTTATAACATTCTGTTATTCATTCTTTCAGAAACTTTGCATTGAAATGCAAACATGTCAACATGAACACATGCTCCTGGCTGAGTCTGGCTCTCTTTTTGCAGCTATTTTGCCTGCAGCAGAGAAGAGGAACTCAGATGGTGTTGAGGTGCCTGAGATTCATAAGTAGAGTTTTTGCCAGTTTCACCAAAGTGGGATATTTATCTTTGTTAACTCTTCTCCAATGCAAAGTGTTTTCTTTCTTGGCAAGGGGCCTCTCAACAAAGTAAGCCTGGACTTCATTCTAACATAAGAAATATCTTACATATCATATGAAATGGTAAATAACCAGCAAAAAGGTTAGGGTAAAAATATCTAGTTTGCTCTTAAAATAACAAATATATACTTATAGAGGTTGAATCTGGTACATATTATCACAATTTATTAAAAATATAAAAAAAACAATAAACAAAAGTCAAAAGTGCTAAGAACTTTATATCAATAACAGGACAAGGTCTTACACATTTATCTATACAGTACAAATAATCAGCAATAGCAAGTAATCCGCTATTAATTGTGCAAACAGATAATAGTGCAGATCAATTCAAATAACTCTCATCAATCTAGCGTTAGGTGTAAGTAACAAGCTCAGCACTATATAATGCAAAGCATAATCCCAAATCACCTGATTTAATATAAACAATCCAAATGATGACTCCTATTATTTCTGGGTTGAACATAAGCCAGGAGTAGATGTAAACTAAAAAAGAAACTTATGCTGTCCTGAAAAAGTGAAAAGTAAATGTCTGTAGACGTCCTTTAGGCTAAGGACATAACCATAAAACACAATACCGTGTGCAGGAGCTCAGTATAGTAAAGCAGCTGGTGCTGTGCACAAACCACCTAATTACAAACCAACTAATCGATTATGAGATTCGTTGACAACTATTTTCATAATTGATTATTATCAATTATAACGATTAGTTGTTGCAGGTTTAAACTTTGGGTTTCTCAATGAAATTATTTACATACTGCTTTTGCAGTCATGACACAAATGGTTGTAAAAACTTCTCTGGGATCTCCTTTGTTTAGAAATAGCAGACATACGTGACTTTGCCATTGCCTTTTGGTAATTAGAAGGTTGCTAATTGCAGCTGCGCAACATGCTTATATTATTCCAGGCAGTGAAGGGGTTAATCAGTTACCTTGTAAGTTTAAGTTTAGCTATGGTGTAGAGATAACCCTCCCACCTGACACCTCCCACCCCTGATCCCTACCTAATCCTTCCCAAACAGCTCTCTTTCCTAACTCACCTTTCTGTAGTGTAGTCCCCCCCTCCCCACTCTAAGCAATGTTCTGTAGGCCCCCCTCTCCCAACACATATTCTGCAGGTAGTGGATCCCTCCCTCTCACTGTGGAAATTATTTTCTTCAGTGAAGTGGTCCTGCTTTATTTAATACTAGTCCTAAAGCCCGCTTACACGGGCCATTTTTTGCAGTACAGCAGTCCCACCTCTTGCTCTTTCTTTCCCCCTCTCTTTTGCGCTCTCTCTCCCCCCTCTCTTTTGCTCTCTCTCCCCTCTCTTTTGCTCTCTCTCCCCCTCTCTTTTGCTCTCTCTCCCCCTCTCTTTTGCTCTCCCTCCCCCCTCTTTTGCTCTTCCTCCCCTCTCTTTTGCTCTCTCTCCCCTCTCTTTTGCTCTCGCTCCCTTCTCTTTTGCTCTCTCCTCTCTTTTGCTCTCTCTCTTCTCTCTTTTGCTCTCTCTCCCCCTCTCTATTGCTCTCTCTCCCCCTCTCTATTGCTCTCTTTTTCCCCTCCTCTCTGTTGCTCTCTCTCACGGCCATGGCCGCTCCCACCCGGCCCCGCCCCTGTCACGCCCGCCTGCCCCTGTCACGCCCGACAGGCCCCGTCCCCATCATGCCCGGCCTGCCCTGCCCCCATCATGCCTACAGTTCTCGCGGCGAACAGGTCAGTTTGTTGAAGGCCAGGTGTGTTTGTCCTCGTGCAGACTCTACTGCGCATGACAGCTTTGCACAAACAAACTTGGTCTTTTATATTATAGGATTAATTTTTAATAAAGTGTTATTTTGTGTATTTAGTATAAATATTTCACATACCAAT
This sequence comes from Bombina bombina, assembly GCF_027579735.1. Lineage (NCBI taxonomy): Eukaryota > Metazoa > Chordata > Amphibia > Anura > Bombinatoridae > Bombina > Bombina bombina. Next base: position 188,468,783 of record NC_069505.1, read on the forward strand.
GTTCTGCACATAGCAGAATATGTTCTTTGTATTTATAAATAGATATTCCTTTAAATATCTGTATATATCTATACCTATATATAATAATATATAAATACCCCTACACACAGTATATATATATATATATATATATATATATATATATATATATATATATTGTATATACAGTATATATAGTTATAAATATATATTGTACCAAAATACCATTACATATCTAGAAATATGTATTAAAGAATAAATAGAACATATTCTGCTTACTACATTCCAGTGTGCCTGGTTGCACATGTGCAGTAACTCTTTTTCAGATATTTGCAGTGTAGGTTTCTAATGGCAGTACTCATGATCAGACAGAGGAGCATGAAATGTATTTAGTGTTAAGTGTCCCTTTAACTGCAAAGACAACATAGTGGGCCAGATTACGAGTGGATCGCGAATGTTTGCGCACAATCAATATTGGGTTAAGGTTAAAATGCGCTGGTTTTACAAGTTGAAAGTAAATGCGACTGCTTGATCGCAATTCAAGTTAACGCGTGTCGAGTTAGTGCGTCCTCAGAGTTGTGGTTCGCGAAACAAAAAAGTGTCACAAAACACATAAAAAATATATTACTGAGTACATTCATAATCACACCAGACAAAAGGCTTTAACATTGAGGTACATCTCTAAAGATGTATATGTATGTGTATATATATCCTATATTATAAAAGACAAGAGTTTGTCTGAAGCCGTCATGCGCAGTTCAGACAAACTCTTGCAGCTGATCGCACGCGCGCCCTTGGCCTATAGCTGACAGCTGTTGATACTTCGCACGCGCACCCTCACGGCACACCGCTGACCTCGCACGCGCACCCTCACCGCGCGCACCCGCGTACAAAACTGATGCGTACAAAACTGATGTGACACTTTCACCGCGCGCACCCTCGCACCCACGTGACCTCATGCGCACCGTACCCTCAAAGCAAAAACTGATGTTGACACCCACTTAGCCTATCACACAGCACACTTGATGTTGACACCCACTTAGCCTATCACACAGCACACTTGCAGAATGCGCACGCACCCTCGCAACTGCGCACGCGAACGCGCACGCAAACATAGCCTCAGAGAGAGTGAGAGAGACAGGGGGGAGAGAGTGAGAGAGACAGGGGAGTGAGAGAGAGACAGGGGAGTGAGAGAGAGACAGGGGGGATAGAGTGAGACAGGGGGATAGAGTGAGAGAGACAGGGGGGAGAGAGTGAGAGAGACAGGGGGGAGAGAGAGAGAGAGACAGGGGGGAGAGAGAGAGAGACAGGGGGGATAGAGTGAGAGTGAGACAGGGAGGATAGAGTGAGAGTGAGACAGGGGGGATAGAGTGAGAGAGACAGGGGGGATAGAGTGAGAGAGACAGGGGGGATAGAGTGAGAGAGACAGGGGGGATAGAGTGAGAGAGACAGGGGGGATAGAGTGAGAGAGACAGGGGGGATAGAGTGAGAGAGACAGGGGGAGAGAGAGAGAGAGACAGGGGGGAGAAAGAGGGGAGAGAGAGAGATAGGTGAGAGAGAGAGAATATAAAAATAAACCACACGGCCCGTGTGAACGGGCTTTAGGACTAGTATATATATAAATAACCAAACTTCAGCTCAAACCTCCTGGTGTCGACTGCCTAGGTGCAGTGATGCTATAAAATACACAGGATAAAGGACGGCACTCACAGGTCTTTCATGAAAACAAGTCAAAAGAACTTTAATGTAACGTTTTCGGGGATGCTGATGAAGGGGACTAGATCACCGAAAACGTTACATTAAAGTTCTTTTGACTTGTTTTCATGAAAGACCTGTGAGTGCCGTCCTTTATCCTGTATGTATATATATATATATATATAAATATATATATATATATATGTGTGTGTGTGTGTGTGTACATTTGTATTTATGTATTTATATGTGTATATATGTATTTACAGACATGTATACACATATATAAACACATAAATACATATGTATACATATATAGGCATATATATATACGTGAATTGGAGCCCTTTACAGTTAAGTAGATGAAAACATGTAAAATCATATTTATAATAAAGTTTCAGTGTATATGTCTTAAGTATTTGTAAATAGACATTGCTATATATCTATACCTATATATAATCATCTATATGTAGGTATAGAAATATATTGTACCAAAATAGCATTATATATATATATATATATATATATATATATATACAGTATATAAGTGTGTGTGTTTATGAATAAATAGAACATATTCTGCTATGTGCAGAACATTGGAATGTAAAATATTCATATTCTCATGTTGGGTTAGTGCATTTGAGAATATGCGATCGGATTTGCGCGCGAGTAGGGTGTTAGGTTTTTTTCCACTTCTTTTGCTTCATTGACTTCTATGGGGAAATAGGTTATCACACGAGAAATTGTAAGTTCGTTTTTTTTGCACAAGTCGGGTTATCGCAAGAGCGTTACTTTTTTACTTTCAACTTGTAATACCAGCGCAACCCATAGTGCGTTTACTTCTAGTGCAATTAGCACTGTAGCAAAAGCACTAAATAGAGCTCCACTCATAATTTGGTCCACTATGTTTAATTTAGAAAAAGCAGCAGATCCATATAATACAAGATCCTTTTGTAGCAGTTGTGCCCACCAAAGCAAAAAACAGAATTTATGCTTACCTGATAAATTACTTTCTCCAACGGTGTGTCCGGTCCACGGCGTCATCCATTACTTGTGGGAAATATTCTCCCCCACAGGGAAAGGCAAGGAGAGCACACAGCAAGAGCTGTCCATATAGCTCCCCCTCTGGCTCCGCCCCCCAGTCATTCGACCGACGGTTAGGAGAAAAAGGAGAAACTATAGGGTGCCGTGGTGACTGTAGTGTATAAAGAAAAAAAAATTTCAACCTGATTAGGAAACCAGGGCGGGCCGTGGACCGGACACACTGTTGGACAAAGTAATTTATCAGGTAAGCATAAATTCTGTTTTCTCCAACATTGGTGTGTCCGGTCCACGGCGTCATCCATTACTTGTGGGAACCAATACCAAAGCTTTAGGACACGGATGAGGGGAGGGAGCAAATCAGGTTACCTAAATGGAAGGCACCATGGCTTGCAAAACCTTTCTCCCAAAAATAGCCTCCGAAGAAGCATAAGTATCAAATTTGTAGAATTTGGCAAAAGTGTGCAGAGAGGACCAAGTCGCTGCCTTACATATCTGATCAACAGAAGCCTCGTTCTTGTAGGCCCATGTGGAAGCCACAGCCCTAGTAGAGTGAGCTGTGATACGGTCAGGAGGCTGCCGTCCGGCAGTCTCATAAGCCAATCGAATAATGCTTTTCAGCCAGAAAGAGAGAGAGGTAGCAGTAGCTTTTTGACCTCTCCTCTTACCAGAGTAAACGACAAACAAAGATGAGGTTTGTCTAAAATCTTTTGTTGCTTCTAAGTAGAACTTTAAAGCACGAACAACATCTAAATTGTGTAATAAACGTTCCTTCTTTGAAACTGGATTCGGACACAGAGAAGGAACAACTATTTCCTGGTTAATATTCTTGTTGGAAACAACTTTTGGAAGAAAACCAGGCTTAGTACGCAAAACAACCTTATCTGAATGGAAAACCAGATAGGGTGGATTACATTGCAAAGCAGATAATTCAGAAACTCTTCTAGCAGAAGAAATAGCAACCAAAAACAGAACTTTCCATGATAATAACTTAATATCTATGGAATGTAAAGGTTCAAACGGAACCCCTTGAAGAACTGAAAGAACTAAATTTAGACTCCAAGGAGGAGTCATGGGTCTGTAAACAGGCTTGATTCTAACCAAAGCCTGAACAAAAGATTGTACATCTGGCACAGCTGCCAATCGTTTGTGTAACAAGACAGATAAAGCGGAAATCTGTCCTTTTATAGAACTAGCTGACAACCCTTTATCCAAACCTTCTTGGAGAAAGGAGAGAATCTTTGGAATTTTAATCTTACTCCAGGAGAATCCCTTGGATTCACACCAGAAGATATATTTTTTCCATATTTTATGGTAAATCTTTCTAGTCACAGGTTTTCTGGCTTGGACCAGAGTATCTATCACAGAATTCGAGAACCCACGCTTTGATAAAATCAAGCGTTCAATTTCCAAGCAGTCAGCTGCAGAGAAACTAGATTTGGATGTTCGAATGGACCTTGTACTAGAAGGTCCTGTCTCAAAGGTAGCTTCCATGGTGGAGCCGATGACATATTCACCAGGTCTGCATACCAAGTCCTGCGTGGCCACGCAGGAGCTATCAGAATCACAGAGGCCTTCTCCTGTTTGATCCTGCCTATGAGCCTGGGAAGGAGAGGAAACGGTGGAAACACATACGCTAGGTTGAACGACCAAGGCGCCACTAATGCATCCACTAGAGTCGCCTTGGGATGCCTGGATCTGGACCCGTAGCAAGGAATCTTGAAGTTCTGACTGGACGCCATTAGATCCATGTCTGGAATGCCCCATAATTGGGTTAACTGAGCAAAGACCTCCGGGTGGAGTTCCCACTCCCCCGGATGGAAAGTCTGACGACTCAAATAGTCCGCCTCCCAGTTGTCTACTCCTGGGATGTGAATAGCGGATAGATGGCAGGAGTGAGTCTCTGCCCATTGGATGATCTTGGTTACTTCCTTCATCGCTAGGGAACTCTTTGTTCCCCCCTGATGATTGATGTACGCAACAGTCATTATGTTGTCTGACTGAAATCTTATGAACCTGGCTTCCGCTAGCTGAGGCCAAGCCAGGAGCGCATTGAATATTATTCTTAGTTCCAAAATGTTTATCGGGAGAAGCGACTCTTCCCGAGACCATAGGCCCTGAGCTTTCAGGGAGTCCCAGACCGCGCCCCACCCCAAGAGGCTGACGTCGGTCGTGACGATGACCCACTCCGGTCTGCGGAAACTCATTCCCTGAGACAGGTGATCCTGGGTCAACCACCAGAGAAGTGAGTCCCTGGTTACCTGGTCTACTTGAATTTGGGGAGACAAGTCTGTATAGTCCCCATTCCACTGATTGAGCATGCACAGCTGTAATGGTCTTAGATGAATTCGAGCAAAAGGAACCACGTCCATTGCTGCGACCATTAGTCCTATTACTTCCATGCACTGAGCTATGGAGGGTTGAGGAATAGAATGAAGAACTCGACAAGCGTTTAAAAGCTTTATCTTTCTGACTTCTGTCAGGAAGATCTTCATTTCCACAGAATCTATTATTGTTCCCAGAAAAGGAACCCTTGTGGACGGTGACAGTGAACTCTTTCCTATGTTCACCTTCCACCCGTGAGATCTAAGAAAAGCCAACACAATGTCTGTGTGGGCCCTTGCTTTTGAAAGAGACGATGCTTGGATTAGGATGTTGTCTAGATAAGGAGCTACAGCGATGCCCCTCGGCCTTAGGACCGCTAGAAGGGACCCTAGCACCTTTGTGAAAATTCTGGGAGCGGTGGCTAAACCGAATGGAAGAGCCACGAACTGGTAATGTTTGTCCAGAAAGGCGAACCTCAGGAACTGATGATGAGTTTTGTGGATTGGGATATGCAGATACGCATCCTTTAGATCCACGAAAGTCAAATATTGACCCTGCTGGATTGTCGGCAAGATTGTCCGAATGGTTTCCATTTCAAAGGATGGAACTCTGAGGAACTTGTTTAATATCTTTAAATCCAGAATTGGCCTGAAAGTTCCCTCTTTTTTGGGAACCACAAACAGGTTTGAGTAAAAACCTAGACCTTGTTCCCCGGAGGGGACTGGGTTTATCACTCCCATCTTTGATAGGTCTCTTACACAATGTAAGAATGCCTGTTTCTTTATCTGGTCTGAAGATAAGCGAGACAGGTGGAACCTTCCCCTTGGAGGAAGTCCCTTGAACTCTAGCAGGTATCCCTTGGAGACTATCTCTAGTGACCAGGGATCCGGAACATCTCTTGCCCAAGCCTGAGCGAAGAGAGATAGTCTGCCCCCTACCAGATCCGGTCCCGGATCGGGGGCTACCCCTTCATGCTGTCTTGGTAGCAGCAGCAGGTTTCTTGGTCTGTTTACCCTTGTTCCAGCCTTGCATGGGCTTCCAAGCGGGTTTGGGCTGGGCCGCGTTACCTTCTTGTCTAGCGGCAGTGGAGTTATTAGCCGGTCCGTTCCTGAAATTGCGAAAGGAACGAAAATTAGACTTGTTCTTGGCCTTAAAAGGCCTATCCTGTGGGAGGGCATGGCCCTTACCCCCAGTGATGTCTGAAATAATTTCCTTCAATTCCGGCCCAAAAAGGGTCTTACCCTTGAAAGGAATATTAAGTAACTTAGTCTTGGACGACACATCTGCCGACCAGGATTTTAGCCAAAGCGCCCTCCATTTTTCGCCGCCAATTTCGTTATTTGAAAGGCGGCATCCAATATAAAGGAATTAGCTAATTTTAATGCGTGAATTCTGTCCATGACTTCTTCATAGGAAGTCTCTTTCTGGAGCGACCTTTCTAGTTCCTCGAACCAAAAGGACGCCGCTGAAGTGACAGTAATAACACACGTAGCTGGTTGAAGGATGAACCCTTGCTGAACAAAAATCTTTTTAATCAATCCTTCCAATTTTTTATCCATAGGATCTTTGAAAGCGCAGCTGTCCTCTATAGGAATAGTGGTGCGCTTCGCTAGTGTTGAAACAGCTCCCTCAACCTTCTGGACCGTCTGCCATGCGTCCCTTCTAGGGTCTACTATGGGAAACATTTTCTTAAATATAGGAGGTGGGGCAAAGGGTACACCTGGCTTCTCCCACTCCTTTTCCACTATGTTCGCTACCCTTTTGGGTATTGGAAAGGCGTCGTCGTGCACTGCGACCTCTAAAAATTTGTCCAATTTGCACAACTTCTCTGGTACTACCATAGAATCACAGTCATCACAAACTCCTCACCATCCCCGTGGAGATGCTACTTGTTCAGAGCGGCAAGGAGAATGACTGGGGGGCGGAGCCAGAGGGGGAGCTATATGGACAGCTCTTGCTGTGTGCTCTCCTTGCCTTTCCCTGTGGGGGAGAATATTTCCCACAAGTAATGGATGACGCCGTGGACCGGACACACCAATGTTGGAGAAATAGTTGTTCATGAATTGATTATTTTATGGCCAAAACTAAAGGAAAAAAGTAAATTTTTAAAGTGGCACACTTGTGTGCCCAGCAGCAAATCTGAAAGGGCAGTTTACAAATAAGCCCAGATTACAAGTGGAGCACTATTACTAGCGCAGGGCGTGCTATCAGTATCATTCCGCTTTAGGATTAGTGTGCAAATTGATATTACAAGTTCATGGTAAAGAAGAATAACCAGTGAATGTTTAGCCCTATACTTTCAATTGGTATTGCGAACGCTATTGAGAATGGAGCACTAGTGATTTAAATTAAGAAAAATTAGCGCTCAACAGTGCTAATGTTTTTGTGCTCCACTTGTACTCTAGTATATACAGTATACACTCTGAGCGTTACTATGTAGTTATATTCTGCTCACAGAATCTTATACAGTGAAACACTTTCTGCTTTATATCTCACGTACCACACAAGTAACATTGTATTTAACAAAGAGGCTCCTTGTCCTTGGTGTAATAATAGGACAACAATTCAACAGACACAACCGTATAAAGCACCAACCAAGGATGAGGCTCACCAGATATCAACGCAGAGAAAAAGCAGCAAAAAAAACACATTTCCATTCATAATCACAAAAACAGTGCCAATGAAAGCTTTTTAGTAGCCTACGTTTCATGGTACAAGGCTGACAACCAACCTCATAGTCTAGATGTTGAAGGTAGAGATATTAGGGTTATGGTAGCTAATAAAGGCAGGCTAAGAGTAGTGGTTAGTGAAAGAATAGCAGTTAAGGTTAGGGCTAGCAATCTATTTAGGGTTAGGATAGGATTAGGGTCAGAATAGTGTTTAGCGTCAGCTTATGATTAGGTAGCGGTTAGGTTAGGACGCTATCCGTCATGCAGATATTAGTGCACCCACGCTATATGACCAGTAGGTATAAGTGCGCCTGTGCTATCCGGCAAGCAGATATTAGTGCACCCACGCTATATGACCAGTAGGTATTAGTGCGCCTGTGCTATGCGTCATGTAGATATTAGTGCACCCACGCTATATGACCAGTAGGTATTAGTGCGCCTGTGCTATCCGTCATGTAGATATTAGTGCACTCACGCCATACGACCAGTAGATATTAGTGTGCTTGTGCTATCCGTCATGTAGATATTAGTGCACCCACGCTATACGACCAGTAGATATTAGTGCGCCTGTGCTATGCATCATGTAGATATCAGTGCGCCTGTGCTATGCGTCATGTAGATATTAGTGCGCCTGTGCTATGCATCATGTAGATATTAGTGCACCTGTGCTATGCGTCATGTAGATATTAGTGCTCCTGTGCTATGTGTCATGTAAATATTAGAATGCCTGTGCTATCTGTCATGTAGATATTAGTGCCCACACTATACAACCAGTAGATATTAGTGTGCTTGTGCTATCCGTCATGTAGATATTAGTGCATCCACACTATACAACCAGTAGATATTAGTGTGCCTGTGCTATCGGTCATGTAATTACTAGTGTGCCTGTGCTATCTGTCATGTAGATATTAGTGCGCCTGTGCTATGCATCATGTAGATATTAGTGCTCCTGTGCTATGTGTCATGTAGATATTAGCGTGCCTGTGCTAGGCGTCATGTAAATATTAGAATGCCTGTGCTATCTGTCATGTAGATATTAGTGCCCACACTATACAACCAGTAGATATTAGTGTGCTTGTGCTATCCGTCATGTAGATATTAATGCATCCACACTATACAACCAGTAGATATTAGTGTGCCTGTGCTATCCGTCATATAGATATTAGTGCACCCAATCTATACAACCAGTAGATATTAGTGCACCCAAGCTATACAACCAGTAGATATTAGTGTGCCTGTCCTATCTGTCATGTAGATATTAGTGCACCCACACTATAAAACTAGTAGATCAAAGTGTGCTTGTGCTATCCGTCATGCAGATATTAGTGCACCCACGATATATTACCAGTAGATATTAGTGTGCATGTGCTATCTGTCATGTAGATATTAGTGTGCCTGGGCTATCCTTCATGTAGATATTAGTGCACCCACGCTATACGACGAGTAGATATTAGTGTGCCTGTGCTATCTGTCATATAGATATTAGTGCACCCACACTATACAACCAGTAGATATTAGTGTGCCTGTGCTATCTGTCATATAGATATTAGTGCACCCACACTATACAACCAGTAGATATTAGTTTGCCTGTGCTTTCCGTGATGTAGTTATTAGCGTGCCTGTGCTTTCCGTGATGTAGTTATTAGCGTGCCTGTGATATCTGTCATGTAGATATTAGTGCACCCAATCTATACGACCAGTAGATATTAGTGTGCCTGTGCTATCCATCATGTAGATATTAGTTTGCCTGTGCTATACGTAATGTAGTTATTAGTGTGCCTGTGCTTTCCGTGATGTAGTTATTAGCGTGCCTGTGATATCCTTCATGTAGATATTAGTGCACCCAATCTATACGACCAGTAGATATTAGTGCATCCAAGCTATACAACCAGTAGATATTAGTGTGCCTGTGCTATCTGTCATGTAGATATTAGACTGCCTGGGCTATCCGTCATGTAGATATTAGTGCACCCACACTATAAAACTAGTAGATCAAAGTGTGCTTGTGCTATCCGTCATGTAGATATTAGTGCATCCACGATATATGACCAGTAGATATTAGTGTGCCTGTGCTATCCGTCACGTAGATATTAGTGCACCCAAGCTATACAACCAGTATATATTAGTGTTCCTGTGCTATCCGTCATGTAGATATTAGTGCGCCCACACTATACAACCAGTAGATATAAGTGTGCCTGTGCTATCCGTCATGTAGATATTAGTGCACCCACGATATATTACCAGTAGATATTAGTGTGCATGTGCTATCTGTCATGTAGATATTAGTGTGCCTGGGCTATCCTTCATGTAGATATTAGTGCACCCACGCTATACGACGAGTAGATATTAGTGTGCCTGTGCTATCTGTCATATAGATATTAGTGCACCCACACTATACAACCAGTAGATATTAGTGTGCCTGTGCTATCCATCATGTAGATATTAGTTTGCCTGTGCTATACGTAATGTAGTTATTAGTGTGCCTGTGCTTTCCGTGATGTAGTTATTAGCGTGCCTGTGATATCCGTCATGTAGATATTAGTGCACCCAATCTATATGACCAGTAGATATTAGTGCATCCAAGCTATACAACCAGTAGATATTAGTGTGCCTGTGCTATCTGTCATGTAGATATTAGACTGCCTGGGCTATCCGTCATGTAGATATTAGTGCACCCACACTATAAAACTAGTAGATCAAAGTGTGCTTGTGCTATCCGTCATGTAGATATTAGTGCACCCACGATATATGACCAGTAGATATTAGTGTGCTCGTGCTATCTGTCATGTAGATATTAGTGCGCCCACACTATACAACCAGTAGATATAAGTGTGCCTGTGTTATCCGTCATGTAGATATTAGTGCACCCACACTATACAACCAATAGATATTAGTGTGCTTGTGCTTTCTCTCATGTAGATATTAGCATGCCTGTGCTATACGACCAGTAGATATTAGTGTGCTTGTGCTATCCATCATGTAGATATTAGTGCACCCACGCTATACAACCAGTAGATTTTAGTGTGCCTGTGCTATCCGTCATGTAGATATTAGTGCACCCACGCTATACAACCAGTAGATATTAGTGTGCCTGTGCTATCCGTCATGTAGATATCAGTGCACCCACACTATACGACCAGTAGATATTAGTGTGCCTGTGCTATCAGTCATGTAGATACTAGTGTGCCTGTGCTATCCGTCATGTAGATATTAGTGCGCCCACGCTATAAAACTAGTAGATATTAATGCACCTATGCTATCTGTCATGTAGATATTAGTGCACCCACGCTATAAAACTAGTAGATATTAATGCACCTGTGCTATCTGTCATGTAGATATTAGTGCATCCACACTATACAACCAGTAGATATTAGTGTGCCTGTGCTATCTGTCATGTAGATATTAGTGCACCCACGCTATAAAACTAGTAGATATTAATGCACCTGTGCTATCTGTCATGTAGATATTAGTGCACCCACGCTATAGAACCAGTAGATATTAGTGCACCTGTGCTATCCGTCATGTAGATATTAGTGCACCCAAACTATACAACCAGTAGATATTAGTGTGCCTGTGCTATCCGTCATGTAGATATTAGTGCACCCAAACTATACAACCAGTAGATATTAGTGTGCCTGTGCTATCCGTCATGTAGATATCAGTGCACCCACACTATACGACCAGTAGATATTAGTGTGCCTGTGCTATCAGTCATGTAGATACTAGTGTGCCTGTGCTATCCGTCATGTAGATATTAGTGCACCCACGCTATAAAACTAGTAGATATTAGTGCACCTATGCTATCTGTCATATAGATATTAGTGCACCCACGCTATAGAACCAGCAGATATTAGTGCACCTGTGCTGTCCGTCATATAGATATTAGTGCATCCACACTGTACGACCAGTAGATATTAGTGTGCCTGTGCTATCTGTCATGTAGATATTAGTGCACCCATGCTATAAAACTAGTAGATATTAGTGCACCTGTGCTATCCGTCATATAGATATTAGTGCATCCACACTATACAACCAGTAGATATTAGTGCACCTGTGCTATCCGTCATATAGATATTAGTGCACCCACACTATACAACCAATAGATATTAGTGCACCTGTGCTATCCGTCATATAGATATTAGTGCGCCCACGCTATACAACCAGTAGATATTAGTGCACCTGTGCTATCCGTCATATAGATATTAGTGCGCCCGGTGATTTAAAACAAGCAGACATTAGCATGCCTGTGCTATCATCAAGTAGATAATAGTGCGCCCGCGTTATAAGACAAGCAGATATTAGTGTGCCTGTGCTATTCATCATGTAGATATTAGTGTGCACTAGACTCTCTTTCGAATGCTAAAAAATTACTTTGGACTTGGTAATTAGAGCAAAAATCAAAGGGCTATTTATTTGCTCCAGCGATGTTATTAACACACACACACACACACACACACACACACACATATATATATATATATATATATGTGTGTGTGTGTGTGTGTGTGTTAATAACATCGCTGGAGCAAATAAATAGCCCTTTGATTTTTGCTCTCATTACCAAGTCCAAAGTAATTTTTTAGCATTCGAAAGAGAGTATATATATATATATATATATAGCTATAAATGTATTTACAGACATATTTACACATTTAAACACATAAATACATATATATATATATATATATATATATATATATATATATATATATATAAAAAAGTGAAATGGAGCCCTTTGCAGCAGGGGCAAAACTACAGGGGGTGCAGAGAACGCAATTGCGACTGGGCCCCCAAGGGTGGAGGCCCAGTTTAAAAAAAAAAAATATTTGTTTGAAATAAAAACGTTGACCTGCCACTGTCTGCACTGATATCATGTGTGTGTGTCATGATGCTTCACTAGTGTCTCTGACTACAGGGGTTAGTCTTTCTGTTTTACCCATTGGTGTCTATGTGTTTGTGTGTATGTATGTATGTGTGTATGTATGTATGTTTGTGTGTCTGTGTATGTATGTGACTGTGTGTGTATTTATGCATTTATGTGTGTGTGTGTATGTGACTGTGTGTGTATTTATGCATGTATGTGTGTGTGTGTGTGTGTGTGTGTGTATGTGACTGTGTGTGTATTTATGTATGTATGTGTATGTTTGTGGAACCAGCAAATTAAAGACCTTGTTACTACAGCATGGGGGGTGGGGTAAACAGTGTCACTATACAGTAGCACTATATACAGTATGGGGGGGCTTGACTATGTCACAGACTACTGTGGTCACTTTATAAAGTACTGGGGCGGGTACGGTCAGGCCAGCCATCTCACAGGCCAGTACTGTTGGGTTAAACAGTGTCACTATATACAGTAATAGGGGGTCAGACCATCTCACAGACTGTGGGCACAGGGTACCTCCTTTTGCATACATGTAATCTTATTCACATTTTTTTTCTGTGTTAAATGTTAAAAAAAAAAAAAAGATATGTATCAAACTCACTTTTTTGGGGGTGGGGGTGGGGGGGCCTTTTTGGATTCTTGCACCTGGGCCCTGTGGTTTCTAGTTCCGCCTCTGCTTTGCAGTCGAGTAGCTGAAAATATGAAGAAAAAAATATATATTTATGGACTATTCATATTTAGTAAAATGTTTAACTACGTATTTACTGTACGTATTATAGATTCCAATGTTCTTCACATATGGGGAAAATGCTATAAGTATTTTTTTTTTTTAGGTTTTTAGTAAGACATTACATATACTTATGCCACAGTATAAACATTGCCTAGAACATCTCTAAGAAATCCCCAAAACAACAGCAATACAGAGTTAGAAATTAGGTTATAAACAATCAGGCAATACTAACTGAGACCACTATTTTGAGTTATAGGGACCTCCCTCATTATCTAAAGGGTACTCTTGTATCTCTGTGAAGTGTAAAGATTTGATGGAGGTAAACTAGACTAGATAGTTTTATGGCCACTCTTGGGCCTGATGAATGATACTAACAAGAGAAAATAGTAACTAATGTATAAATAGTCATATGATATATGGTCAGAACCCTAAAGAACTGTAATCTATTGGTCCACAATTGATTTGTAATATTTTAAATAATTGTGCTCAAAAAGTGTGCAATGAGAAACATTAGGAAAATAAGGACAAAATAAAACTGAAATGAAATCAACTTGCATAATACAATCTCTAAAACTAACTGGTTCCTCAGAACAATTTCAGACAGCAGTAACTATAATTACTTAGTGTAGTTTTGTAGATAGCTCGAAAAGTATGTGGAGATGGTTATTTTAAGAAAGTCCTGTCTGTTAATTTAAATATTAGAGTTACACGGCTTCCACTGCACTTTAGTAGCTGTAGGGTCTGTGAAGAATATCAGTGCCCCTCTCTGGAATTTTATTTTAATATCCAAGCCGCCATGACTCATTCTTCTGATGCTAATAAAGGTGCAGTGTATGTGTACGACAAGCATCTCTCTGCTGTCGCACATGTTGGGTAATGATATCATTATGTTTCTGCCCGAATTCTGCCAAGTGCTGCCAACACTCCTCTTTCACTGAAGGTTCTTATTCCGGCTGTTACTCAAGAACATTGATAGGACTAAGATTATGCACAACAAGAATATACAAGACCTATGGGAAATAAACAGCCGGAAAGGTCTGTCATCTAATACTAGGTAATTTGTCACCCTTTTAGCAAATGCGCAAAAAAAGCTACGTGCAGTTTGATTACATATTATAAAAGATCTTGTATGACCTGACATCTGTAACCGCTATCAAAGCCCTGGGATTGGTTGAGATCAATATGAAACAATTAAGATCTGTTTCCTTTCATTTTCCGGTGCACTCAGGTGTGATAGAGTGTAGGAAAACCTTTATCTATTTTCCTAAATCAAATCGCTTGACCTCCTCATGCTGGAAACTCTGTCATGCTGAATAAATAAACCGAGGAAAATGGTTTCTGAGACAGGTTCCTTTAGTTTATATTGTATTTTGTAATTTATTAAACAGCTCTTAAGAGAAGGTTCGAAAAATGCAAAGAGTTTATCCGTAATATTTAATATTGTGTAGGTAGAGCAGCAGGGCACATATACTTGTGCACAGTTATAGTTTAGAGCACATAGTGATATTCTATACCATATAGCTATAGGTTCTAGAGTATAAGTATATTCTACAAACTAATATTCTAGAGCACTGTTATGTTAATGAGTAGAATGTTATATTCTAGAGCACAGTTAGATTCTTGACCATACAGCTATAGGTTATAGAGTATAAGTATATTCTACAAACTGATATAATAGAGGACTGTTATATTAAAGAGTACAACATTATATTCTAAAGAACATACACCTAGATTACAAGTTTTGCGTTACGGTGCGTTACCGCTTTTAAGGGGACACTGAACCCACATTTTTTTTCTTTTGTGATTCAGATAGAGCATGCAGTTTAAGCAACTTTCAAATTTACTCCTATTATCAATTTTTCTTCGTTCTCTTGCTATCTTTATTTGAAAAAGAATGCATCTAAGCTAATTTTTTTGGTTCAGACCTCTGGACAGCACTTTTTATTGGTGGATGAATTTATCCACCAATCAGCAAGAAAAACCCAGGTTGTTCACCAAAAATGGGCTGGCATCTAAACTTACATTCTTGCATTTCAAATAAAGATACCAAGAGAATGAAGAAAATTTGATAATAGGAGTAAATTAGAAAGTTGTTTAAAATGTTATGCTCTATCTGAATCACAAAAGAAAACATTTGGGTTCAGTGTCCCTTTAACTCTGAAAAAATGACCATTATGCTGGAACACATATTACGAGTCATGTCGGTATAGCTATACCGCAAGCATTTTAGCCTGTAATGCAACGTCCATACTGCACTCAAAAAAAATTACGTTTTTGTGTGGGATTTCCATAGCGCCAGTATTACAGGTTGTTCGCTCAGGCTAAAAAGCTTGCGTTACAGCCTATACCGACACACGCCATACCGCCATCTGAGAGCAGTAGTTATGGATTTTGCAAAACAAAAATGTTTCACAAAACTCATAACTAAAATGTTACAAAGTACACTAACACCCATAAACTTTCTATTAATCCTTAAACCACCACCCTTCTGCATCGCAAACACTATTTAAAATGTATTAACCCCTAATCTGCCACCCACATCGCCAACACAATTTAAATATATTAACCCCTAAACCTCCGCTCCCGATATCGCCGACACTAATAAAAAGTTATTAACCCCTAATCCGCTTCTCCCCAACATCGCAACACCTAAATAAACCTATTAACCCCTAAACCTCCAGTCCCCCACATCGCCAACACTATAATAAAGTATTAACCCCTAAACCTCCAGTCCCCCACATCGTAACTACTAAACTAAACCTATTAACCCCTACACCGCCGCCCCCCACATCGCAAAATACTAAATTAAACTATTAACCCCTGAACCTAACACCCCCTAACTTTAAATTAAAATTACAATATAACTATATTTAAATAAATAAAAACTTACCTATGAAATAAAAATAAACCTAACATTAAACTATAAATTAACCTAACATAACATAACTATTCTAATAAAATAAAAAAAATACTACCGATTAAAAACCTAAATTATGGGGGCGGAGCCTATAGCTGATGCGGTAGGACGTGTGTCTGTGAAGCTCCTGGTCTTTCAAAGTTATTTTAGAGATATTTTTCAACAATAACTTAATTTACTATTTTGGAACCATAGCTATATTCTCCTGTGTTGTCCAAGCAGAGACTAGAAGCACCTTACACATAACAGACTACCTATGCTCTTCAGCTGACTGCACTGCAGCTAGCCACGAGACTGAGAGGCCTCTCTAGACTGATAGTGCCATCAAAGCTGCCGCACATATACCCCCCCCCAGGACCCTGGGTTATCAAACCAGTTCTATAGTAACTGGACAGTTCTTAGATCCCTGTAATACCTAGCTTTCTTTCATAATGGCAACCGGCACTCATAGTATGTTGTTGGAGATTGAGGCCCTTCTACAATCGCACTTTGAGGAAATCTCTAGAGTTTGGGATACTGAAGTAGAGAAACTGCATTCTCTTACAAGATCTATCGCTTCTAAGACAAGTAAAAGTATCATGGTTGAGTCGCTTGGAGGCGAAACCGAAAAAGAGTCAAGCATTACACAGCAAATTTTGGCATATCCGCCATTGAGGATTGCTGATACAAATATCATATCCATGCGTGCCGGAGAGGCTTTGGAGGAACAGAGGACACAAATAAGCAGAGCCACTGTACAGATCATCCAGCCTGTCCCCTGCCACTACGAGAGATTGCAAATGCAGGCGCAGGCACCATGCCCTCCTAATACCACCATGAAAGACACTTCTGTAAGTAAGCCGAATGCTAAATTGCAGAATAGTAACAGAGAGGACAAACTTATCCCTGACCTAAGTGCTGGGATTGAGCAGTATGGTGTTTGGGAGGCAATAGAAAGATCAGCACAGTACTTACCCAAAGATGTTGTTACAATACAGCGATCCCCAGACGCCAATGACATTACACCGCCGATACCGGAGGTGGTCAGCCAGCCTCATTTAGCCTGGCCGAGATGTGCAGAAGAGGATGGTGGGCTCAACCGTAGTCTTGGCTTCCTAGGTTCTCCAGAGGCAGCGGATCCGCATGTGCGCAACGGAAGGCCTGTCCCGGCACTCACTCCTAAGCTTGCAAACAGTGGGTAGAGAGAAGCTCTCGACATCACTGTCAAGGCACCAAGGCCTGTCGCCTACCAGAGCGATAAGTGCGCTCTATCATTCACATCTTGCTGGGAGAGGTAGGCAGAGAACTTGCTGGGGGAACACGGCAGCATTTTTCTCCTGCCCTGGACACATGTTTTGCGAAGTCAGCACCTTGGTCTTTGAGCGGAACGGAGTTGGGTAAGCTGAACAGAGTCAATCCGAATGACAAGCCGCTTCAGGCTCGGCATACCCCTGCACCCATTGGATTTATAAACTTCCTGATAGCCCCTTTATTTAGTGAGAACTTACCTCAAGTCACAGGATGACGAGCAAGATATTTCCTGATCAAAACTGTTGGTGGGCGCTGTTGGTGCTCCCTTCCCCCATAATCTGCCCCATAACTATTGGACTTCCAGCTGGGCCCATTGACTCAAGAGTGTCATAGCTCTCAATCATTATATTTACTTGAGGTGCATGTTGTGTATAAAGGGGTTAAAGTGCTTATTAGTGTGTAGTAACTGTCATGCTCATTTGTGCTAATACCTAGTGAGCATAGTTTTTCTGTCATAGGTTGCTATAAGCCATTAAATTTATATATCTCCATATCCCTTAAGCCCTCTATAGGTCCCACTCATTTTAGTAGAAGGGCTAGGAGTAATACTATTTCAATATCCTATAAGTCTGCCTATGTTATTGTATGTTGACTTGCTGACCATAACACATTAATTCTGCTGAATAATTATCATAACTGCTTAGCCTTGCTGTCTTGCCACCTATATAAGTATTTATGCTAGTCACTCCACATAGTTTTCTTTTAGATGTGATCAAATAGTACATAATCTGAGAATTTGGGACCTTTATATACATACCACCCCTATATATTCATCTTTATTGGTAGATGTACTTTAAATCCTCTCTAGATATTTTAGGTTTTGGTACCTCATTATTCATGTTCTGTTGTACACATAGATTAATGTTAAGGCCTAGCCTACAGTTGTATTATGCAAAGCTAGTTAACTAGTGATTTATATGCTCCTTAGTACCTGCATATATATAACTTAACTTTTTGTTCTAATGTCCTGTTGAAGTGTTTTGTATGATCTGACCATTACACTATACCGTTAACTCTGTTAATTATGGTACCCCTACTGCCGTTGCTATTATCTAGTTTACAAAAACATTGAATCTGATGTATTATAATCATGGCCCAAGAGTGGCCTTTGAGATGTATTAGCCCCCCTTCTCTATATCACACGAATATGCATAGGCCCAAGAGTGGTCTTTTGTCTAACGGGGGAACCCTAAAATATAAAAACGAGGTTTAATTTAGGTTTGTCTTATATACTTTACAGACACTGTCCTGTGTCCTGGAATACTGGACAATATTTTGTATTGGATGTTATTTTCTTGTATGTCATTATCATATTTTTTCATTGATCGTCTGTATTATTTATCTTGAAACCTTAATAAAAACTTTAAAAAAAAACAAAACAAAAAAAACCTAAATTACAAATTTAAAAAAACCTTACACTACGAAAAAATCTAAAATTACTAAAAATAATAAACACTAAATTACAAAAAATTAAAACACTAAGCTTATAAAAAATAATAAACTAAATGATCAAAAAACATAATTTATGCTTACCTGATAAATGTATTTATTTCCAGATATGGTGAGTCCACTGAATCATCAATTACTAGTGGGAATATCACTCCTGGCCAGCAGGGGGAGGCAAAGAGCACCACAGCAAAGCGGCTATATATGTCACTTCCCTTACCAATAACCTCCAGTCATTCAGCCAAAGGGAAAATGGAAAAAGAAGATAACACAAAGGTGTAGAAGTGCCTGAGGTTTTAGTTAAAAATACCTGTCTTAAAATAAAGGGTGGGCCGTGGACTCACCATGTCTGTAAAGAAAGAAATTTATCAGGTAAGCATAAATTATGTTTTCTTTCCTAAGATATGGTAAGTCCACAGAATCATCAATTACTAGTGGGAACCAATACCCAAGCTAGAGGGACAAGACAGGTAACCTAAACAGAAGGCACCACTGCACGAAGAACCTTTCTACCTTTCTACCAAAAGAAGCCTCAGCTAAGAAACAAATATAAAATTTGGATAATTTGTAAAAAGTATGCAGAGAGGACCAAGTTGCAGCCTTGCAAATCTGTACTACAGAAACTTCCTTCTTGAAAGCCCAAAAAGAAGGGACAGCCCTAGTGAAATTCTCTCAGGAGGCTGCTGTCCCCATGTGAGGGTCTACCTAGAGAACACCTCCGTATGGAAATGCTCACTCCCCAGGATTAATTATCTGTCTGTTCAGAAGTCCGACTCCCAATTGTCCACCCCTGGAAAGTGGATGACCGACAGCAAATGTGAGCTTCCTCACACTGAACAATCCAAGTCACCTCCTACATGGCTAAGGAACTCCTAGTTCCTCCCTAATGGTTGATATAAACCCTTGAGGTGATATTGTCCGACTGGACCAAGCTAGGGACGACTGAGGTCAAGTCATCAGATCATTGCGAATTGCTCTCAACTCCAAGATGTTTAAAGAGGAGAGCAGACACTTCCAAATCCCTAATCCTTAAACAAGACCCAGACAGCTTACCAGCCCAGCAGGTTGGCATTCGTGGTCACATCACCCAGGAATATCTCCAGAAGCATGTGCCCGGAGAAAGATACTCCTGAAAAAATACTATGGAAGAAAGTCTCTTGTCATCTGATCTAAATCTATCCTTTAAGATCTCCATGTTATGGAAAATAGCAAAAGGAATGATGTCCATGGAATACCATCAGATTAATTCCCTCCATACACAGGGTCACAGAAAAGTGAAGAAATATCAACTGCAGCTAAATCCAAACTCCCAACCTCCTGGTTGCAAGATGGCTAAGCTAGCCATCGGCCACTAGAACTTACTGTTGGCCGGACAGAAGACTGCAGAGTGGGGAAAAGGAATAAATCCTTGATATTCTGACCTCTGAAAGACATCTCCTAGATAAAGAATCAAATAAGGTCCAAGCATACCGCACCTGGTGTACCCAGGTGGTCTCCCATCCAGATACTGACCAGACCTGACCCTGCATAACTTCCGAGATCAAACGAAATTGGGTGCATTCAGGGTATTGTGGAGGTAGTCCCAAATAAATTACCCTTGTGGATAGAACAAGGGAACTCTTCTCCCGATTCATTTCCCATCCCCGGAAAAGAAGATTGGACAAGGTCTCTTAAAAGAGAGTTAGCTCGAAGTCAGGATGATACCTGAACTATATATTGTCCAGAAAAACACACTTGCAATATCCCAAGACCTAAAGGTCTGACTGGGATGGCGCAAACTAAGAAAACTAGAGAAGATTCTGATTAAGGAAACAATAAATCTCTCAGGTCTAAATTCATTATGAACAGGCCCACTAGAACCAAAGGAAAATGGATACTACTTTGAAGGACAGAATCTGAAATATATGAGGTAAATACCTATATCCCGTTCCCAAACTGGGACTTGTACTGTCACTCCCATAGAGAAAGACCCTGAATCCAGTTCAAGGAATACATCTCATCCGACTTGGATTGCAGATACTCTAGAAAGAGAAATCTGCCCCTGGGAGGAAAACTTAGATTGGACTCGAAAAGGCATGACCCAAAGTCTCATCCTTAAAAGGAGACACTAGAAGCATGTATTTGGAGAAAACAGAAATAATTGAATCTGCAACTGCAGAACTATAAAGCCTAGGCTGTACCACTAAACCACAGGTAGGCTTCTCAGCTTACCATAGATTTCAGCCACAATGCCCGGCGGCTAGTACAGCAAGTCTAATAATACAAGACATTGTTCTAAATAAACAATTTTAACCTCCAGCTTCTTACCTATATCAGAAAGAAAACTAGATTACCTCCACAGAGATCTAAGTTCTCTGATTAAAAGTAAAAAGTTCCCTTCTACTAAAGACACTGTGCATTTCAAGAGAGATAGCGACAGGAAATCCTAAAAAGGACGTGAGACAGGGAGATATATCCCCAGATTCTCTATAACAATCCTGTGAACATCTCACAGCATGTCTAGAACCCTTCCAGAGAGGAAATAAAAATATAAAACTGATACAGTTCACAAAACTCTGAAGGAAAGACAACAATAGGGATCAGTGTCATCCAGTCAGCCAAGACCTCCTGACAACATAAGAGGCTTTGAAGCAAACAACTGAAGGATACCACTTCAGTAACAGATGAAGGAATTATACTGTCCAGATCTGAGATATCAGCTTCAGAAACTACCGGGGAATCCTCCTCACTAACTTGGAAGAAGACAAACCTGCGTAGCAGCATGTGGAGCAGAAACCCTCTTATCTGAGACCTAAAATGTCCTCTTGCCTTTTCCCTGAAGTAAAGGAAAACAGACCAAGCCACAGATACCGCAGAAGATACCTGAGCTTGCAACTTCTGTAAGCAAATACACTCCTCCAGGAGATTGAGAGGAAGCACAGGGCTCTGCATGTGACACCACAGAGGTTTGGGACATAAAAGGAGAAAGCTGTGACAGTGCCTTAACAACAACATTCTTGGAGACATAAAGTTCAAACCAATCTGTACATTTAATAGCATTTGCGAAATCAGAGGTACAGAAAAAATAAATGTTTAAACCAATTCTTAGTTGAGCAAGCCTTCCACACAACTTCAGCATCAGTAGAAGGAATTATACTGCCTGAATCTGAAATTTCACCCTCAGATGCACCCGAAGAATCTTCATCCTCAGACTTCTGAGAGGAAATATTTTGATTAGCCACTTCAGGATCAGAAACCTTATTTACTGTTTCTTTAAATGTCCTTTTGCGTTTTCCCTGCAACATGGCAGACCACCTCAGATACCGCAGAAGATACCTGGGCAGCAATATCTTACAAAATAACTCCAGACGGAGCATGAGAGGAAACGCAGGGCACTGCATGTGCAGATGAATAGGATTGGGATGCTTGAAGAGAAAGCAGCGGAACATCTGAAACAGGAGGCTCCTGAACAGCATCCGCATTAGCTAATGATGGCTCAGGGTCAAAAAGTATATTTCTATAAGCTAAAGTTCTTTCAATACATGAAGAACAAAAAGGTACTGGGGATTCCACCTGGGCATCAAAACATAAGCTACAGGTAACATCCTGCACAGACTCCTGATCCGTAATACAAAAAGAAGCAAATTTAAAAAAAACAAAAAACTTTTTTTTTAAACTTTTTTTTTATTTTTTATCTTAAAACAAAGGATATAATACAGAACCAAAAAACGTTCTTAAATAAATGTTCCCTTTAAATTTACCAAATCAAGAAAACATACCCCAGGCAACACACTACATCTCAGCAGAATTACTGAGGTGCCCTACCTGTCCTGCAACCCGCAGCAAACGGAGGAAAAAAACGATCCTGTTTACAATCCGAATTTCCAGCGAAGCAAAAACAGCAAGAAGCCTTCTAAAAAGCAGAGCCTTCTGAAATATGTGTGGTTATCTATTAATTTAAAATATCTTTACTTTCTACTAAATATAATATACTAAATCTCTATGGTGAAACCACTAAACCCAACACAAATAAATTGTGAAATAAACTCTATGAGAGGGTCTCCATTATTTGCCAAACAGTTTATTTAGGAATCAATATATGTTAATAATAAGATAAATATTTACAGGTATATATATATAAATCTATTTTACAGCGACACAGCCCACATTTAAGATACAGGGCAACTTACTACAAAAATCCCAATTTGTCCAATAATGCTAAAATAACAATAGGAATATACTTAGCCACATTTCCCAAAGTGTTCACCATCCGCCATCTTTCCAGCATATAAAGAGAGAGAGAGAGAGAGGTTCTGGTGTTACAGTATTTTATACCCCAATTCAAAAGGGAGTGGCCTTTCAAATGCCACTCAAAAGGCCATTGGGAGTGTCTTTAGTTCAGAGAGAAAGGTGTACCTGGGGGAGGGGATTTTAATAACAGCTAGGTGAATATTCCAGTGATAAAATGTCACCACAATATGGGCACCTCACTCTTACAGGAAGTGAAGAAAAGCCCCCATAAAAAAAACTCTGACATCACAGAATCAGAGCCTCCCTAAAAGGGGCGATCCTATAGTTGACAAAAAAGCAATTTAAAAAAAATAAAATAAACAACTTTCTTGAAAAATAAACAATAAAAACCCCTAAAAAAAGTACATAATCTGTTACTAAAAACAGATCCTCACTGAGCCATCAATAAAATAAATAACTCCTCACACTAACAGTGCCTGCAAAAACTGCCATAAAAACCTGCACCCTGACAGGAATAATAAAAAACGTCCCTAGAGCGTTTTAGCTGAATAAGTGCCAAATTTTTCCCTGCTACATAGAAACATAAAACTGGCACTTACCTTACTATTTATCTGTCTGGCAGTAGGACAGCTCACCTGGTTTGAGAGGATACCATCCCTCACATGGACCTGTGGAAATACAGAAAGACTGAGTAAACTTAAATAGGCCAGCAAAATGTTTTGGGAAAACGCAGTGATGATTGTATCCCACAAGTTCCCAATTGCTTAAAAGCCACCATTGCCCTACTGAAGAGACTGACATGGGCTAAGGCTAGACCCTTTAGAAAGATCAGAGCAAACCTACTCTGCTTTAAAATAAAAAAAATCTTGATTGTAGATCAGACACCAAAACTTCACCTCCTCCTTGCACCGCAGGCAAAGAGAATGACTGAAGGTTATGGGTAAGGGAAGTGACATATATAGCAACTTTGCTGTGGTGCTCTTTGCCTCCTGCTGCTGGACAGGAGTGATAGTCCAACTAGTAATTGATGATTCCGTGGACTCACCTAATCTATCTATTTTGATAGGGATATTAGATTAGGTTTTAATTAGTTTAAGTATCTGATAATTTCTTTTTTTATTTTGTGTAATTTGGTGTTTGTTTTTTTGTAATTTAGGTAATTGTATTTAATTTAGGTAATTTATTTAATTGTAGTGTAAGGTTAGGTGTTAGTGTAACTCAGGTTAGGTTTTATTTTACAGGTATATTTGTATTTATTTTATCTAGGTAGTTAGTAAATAGTTAATAATTATTTACTAACTATTCTACCTAGCTAAAATAAATACAAAAACTTACCTGTAAAATAAAAATAAACCCTAAAATAGCTACAATGTAACTATTAGTTATATTGTAGCTAGCTTAGGGTTTATTTTATAGGTAAGTATTTAGTTTTTAATAGGAATCATTTAGTTATTAATAGTAGATTTTATTTAGATTTATTTTAATTATATTTAAGTTAGGGGGTATTAGGTTTAGGGTTAGACTTAGGTTTAGGGGTTAATAAATTTATTATAGTGGTGGCATCGTTGGGGGCGGCAGATTAGGGGTTAATAAATGTAGGTAGGTGGCGGCGATGTTAGGGGCGGCAGATTAGGTGTTAATAATATTTAACTAGTGTTTGTGATGCGGGAGTGCGGCGGTTTAGGGGTTATTATGTTTATTCTAGTGGCGGCGATGTCCGGAGAGGCAGATTAGGGTTTAATAAGTATAATGTAGGTGTCGGCGATGTCAGGGGCGGCAGATTAGGGGTTATTAAGTATAATGTAGGTGTCGGCGATGTCGGGGGCGGCAGATTAGGGGTGTTTAGGTGTAAACATAAATTTTGTTTCCCCATAGGAATCAATGGGGCTGCGTTATGGAGCTTTATGCTGCTTTTTTGGGAGTTAGACTTTTTTTCAGCTGGCTTTCCCCATTGATGTCTATAGGGAAATCGTGCACGAGCACGTAAAACCAGCTCACCGCAGCTTTAAGCAGCGCTGGTATTGGAGTGCGGTATGGAGCTCAATTTTGCTCTACACTCACTTTTTGCCTGTTAACGCCGGGTTTTTGTAAACCTGTAATACCAGCGCTGTAGGGAAGTGAGCGGTGACAATAATGTGCAAGTTAGCACCGCATCCCTCATAACGCAAAACTCGTAATCTAGCCGCTTAATTTTTTAAAAAAATTTCGTAGTGTTAGGTTTTTTAAATTTGTAATTTAGGTTTTTAATTGTTAGTATTTTTTTATTTTATTAGAATGTTAGGTTAATTTATAGTTGTTTATTTTTATTTCACAGGTAAGTTTTTATTTATTTAAATATAGTTATACTGTAATTTTAATTTAAAGTTAGGGGGGGTGTTAAGTTTAGGGGTTAATAGTTTAATTTAGTGTTCTGCGATGTGGGAGGCTGGCGGTTAAGGGGTTAATGTGGGGCCGGAGGTTTAGGGGTTAATAAATGTAGGTAGGTGGCGGCGATGTTAGGGGCGGCAGATTAGGTGTTAATAATATTTAACTAGTGTTTGTGATGCGGGAGTGCGGCGGTTTAGGGGTTATTATGTTTATTCTAGTGGCGGCGATGTCCGGAGAGGCAGATTAGGGTTTAATAAGTATAATGTAGGTGTCGGCGATGTCAGGGGCGGCAGATTAGGGGTTATTAAGTATAATGTAGGTGTCGGCGATGTCGGGGGCGGCAGATTAGGGGTGTTTAGGTGTAAACATAAATTTTGTTTCCCCATAGGAATCAATGGGGCTGCGTTATGGAGCTTTATGCTGCTTTTTTGGGAGTTAGACTTTTTTTCAGCTGGCTTTCCCCATTGATGTCTATAGGGAAATCGTGCACGAGCACGTAAAACCAGCTCACCGCAGCTTTAAGCAGCGCTGGTATTGGAGTGCGGTATGGAGCTCAATTTTGCTCTACACTCACTTTTTGCCTGTTAACGCCGGGTTTTTGTAAACCTGTAATACCAGCGCTGTAGGGAAGTGAGCGGTGACAATAATGTGCAAGTTAGCACCGCATCCCTCATAACGCAAAACTCGTAATCTAGCCGCTTAATTTTTTAAAAAAAATTCGTAGTGTTAGGTTTTTTAAATTTGTAATTTAGGTTTTTAATTGTTAGTATTTTTTTATTTTATTAGAATGTTAGGTTAATTTATAGTTGTTTATTTTTATTTCACAGGTAAGTTTTTATTTATTTAAATATAGTTATACTGTAATTTTAATTTAAAGTTAGGGGGGGTGTTAAGTTTAGGGGTTAATAGTTTAATTTAGTGTTCTGCGATGTGGGAGGCTGGCGGTTAAGGGGTTAATGTGGGGCCGGAGGTTTAGGGGTTAATAGGTTTATTTAGTGGCAGCAATGTCGGGGAGCGGCGGAATAGGAGTTAATAGCTTTTATTAGAGTCGGCGATGTTAAGAGCAACAGATTAGGGGTTGATAACTTTATTTAGGTGTCGTGATGTCAGGGGCGGCGGATTAGGGGTGTTTAGATTTGGTGGCATATGTATCAAGCTCCGTATGGAGCTTGATGCCCCGTGTTCCTGGTGAGCCTGCAGACTCGCCAGAAACAGCAGTTATGAAGCAGCGGTCACAAAGACCGCTGCTCCATAACCTGTCCGCCTGCTCTGAGCAGGCAGACAGACTTCGCCGTAATTCGACCCGATCGAGTACGATCGGGTTGATTGACACCCCCTGCTGGCGGCCTATTGGGGGCGGCGTTGCACCAGCAGCTCTTGTGAGCTGCTGGTGCAATGCTGAATACGGCGAGCGTATTGCTCGCTGTATTCAGCGATGTCTGTCAGACCTGATCCACACTGTCGGATCAGGTCCGACAGACATTGATAACTAGAGGCCTCTGGGTTTATTTAAGGGTGTACATGCAAACAGGTTTATAATATGTATTAATACTTTCCCCTTCTGGTGAACCGCAGCCGTCCCACAGTCTCTCCCAAGGTCTGTGTGAATAGATAAGGTGTGCTAGATGGAGGCGTGTATCAGACAATACACCATACAAAGGTGAATATCTACTCACAGTGTATATTGCAGGTTACCGGCTCCTTCCCAATATGAAAAGACAAAATCACAGATTCAGTAAAAAAGTTTGTCTTTATTTTGGCTCTTATGTAAGGGTGTTAGGTTTAAACTTAACTTTTTTTTCCCGATAGACATCAGTGGGGTTGCGTTACAGAGAGTTTTCATTCCGCACTTCAGGTGTTAGTTTTTTTTCCTAACACTCTCTCCCCATTGATGTCTATGGGGGAAAGCGTGCACGAGCACTTTAAATCAGCCCTTGAATTTTGTGCGGTATGGAGCTTAACGTACCATATCACACAGCACATGAAGGCTCTTCACTAACTCGTAATGGCTGCAATTTGGAGAGTGAAATAACGCAACTTTTTTGGCGTTATTTTCTAACCCTGTTTAGCGCAAAATTCGTAATCTAGGCGATAGCTATGTATTATAGAGTGCAGGTATATTCGACATAGTAATATTCTAAAGCACAGTTATTTTATAAACAACATAGTTACATTCAAGATCGCATTGCTAGATTATTTATATTTGATATCTGTAACTCTGTAAGAGTTAAATAAAAATAAAAAATGTTGAAATCTCCAAAAAAATGATTCTTGCTGTGCAAAATAATGCATTACTATATTCTAGAGCATATTTATTCTAGAGGGCAATGTTATGTTCTTTAGCAAATCACAATAATCTACAGTACATGGTTACATTCTAGGGGGCATTACTATATTCTAGAGCATATTTATTTTAGAGGGCAATGGTATGTTCTTTAGCACATCACTGCACAGTGCATGGTTATATTCTAGGGTGCATTGTTATATTCTAGAGCATATTTATTCTAGAGGGCAATGTTATGTTCTTTAGCAAATCACTATACAGTGCATGGTTATATTCTAGGGTGCATTGTTATATTCTAGAGCATATTTATTCTAGAGGGCAATGTTATGTTCTTTAGCAAATCACTATACTCTACAGTACATGGTTATATTCTAGGGTGCATTGTTATATTCTAGAGCATATTTATTCTAGAAGGCAATGTTATGTTCTTTAGCAAATCACTATACAGTGCATGGTTATATTCTAGGGTGCATTGTTATATTCTAGAGCATATTTTTTCTAGAGGGCAATGTTATATTCATTAGCAAATCACTATACTCTACAGTACATGGTTATATTCTAGGGTGCAGTGTTATATTCTAGAACATATTTATTCTAGAGGGCAATGTTATATTCTTTAGCAAATCACTATACTCTACAGTACATGGTTATATTCTAGGGTGCAGTGTTATATTCTAGAGCATATTTATTCTAGAGGGCAATGTTATATTCTTTAGCAAATCACTATACTCTACAGTACATGGTTATATTCTAGGGTGCAGTGTTATATTCTAGAGCATATTTATTCTAGAGGGCAATGTTATATTCTTTTGCAAATCCCAATATTTTAAAATACATTGTTATATCCTTGAGCGCATAATTATATTTTGCTATATCTATATCCCAGAGTATATTATTATATTCTAGAGCACATACATGTTCTATAGTTCGTTGTTAGATTCTAGAGAAGATTACTATATTCTAGAACACGTACATACTGTATATTCTGGATCACATTGTTTTATTCTAGATAGTGCTAGACATCAGCAGTATGTGAGAATGCAACACATAGTTCAGTAACTCTTGCTTATCTCTAATAATAGGCTGTGTGCCCAGCTACAATATATTCTCAGATTTCAAGGACATATTCAGAATGCTTCAGTATTAACTCCTTCCTCTCTACACCCTTGCACCAAAGCCAAAACACTGAACCAAAGACAGCCTCTACTTGTCACTTGTGCAAGACTCCCGAGGATCTCACTCATATCTGTAAGAATAGGATACTTGAGACTGGACATAAAATGACCATTATAATTGTTTTTATTGTTTTAAGGATATAGCCCCAAAGTGCATCATATTATAAAGTATGCCATGTGTGGCCAACTCTGAGCAGTTCATAGAAATTACGATATAGATATAAATAATATAGATAGTCTGGTAAGCCACAAAATTATAACGGATGATAAAAATACCACTTTTCCTACAGAATGTTTTTATGTTAAGATATTATTAGTGACGTGTTTTGTTTGAACCGTAATACATTAAATGCATTTTATAGTTAATAGATTTGTTACAGCACAATAAAAAGCTAAATTATGAGTGGCTCGCTAACTGTAGCATGGGAACGATAAGGGATTTATCACAGCTCTTTGTGTACGTAGGAAGTAGTGTGTATAGTACTGGTTAAAAGTAAAAACGTTCGCTTGAGCGCAATTAAATTTAACTTGCACCAAGTTAGTGAGACTTCAGAGCTCTGGTTAACATAATAGATGCCCAAAACACAAAAATACATTTTACAGTATAGTTACACGGTTAAAATGTAAACTTTGATGTAACTAACAATGTGAAATTATTGAAATATGTAATTTAAAACATAGATATATAAAATTGCTCACAGTGAGAAAAAAGATGCAATATACAATTATGTTTCAGTAAGTACTAATTAACAATAACGTAGGAGCATTCACCTGGGAATCATAGTGGACTAGAACAGACATTTTGGTGTCACAAATTCTGAGCATAAGATAAAAATCTGCTTTAAAGGGAGATAATACTCACATGCTAAATCACTTGAAACTGATGAAGTATAACTGTAAAAAGCTGACAGGAAAATATCACATGAGCATCTCTATGTAAAAAAGGAAGATATTTTACCTCACAATCTCCTCAGCTCAGCAGAGTAAGTTCTGTGTAAAAAGTTATACTCCGCTGCTCCCAGCTGCAGGTAAAAAAAATAAAAAAAAAATGAAGAAATGAACAGCAGCCAATCAGCATCAGCAGTGCTGAGGTCATGAACTCTTTTACTGTGATCTCATGAGATTTGACTTAACTCTCATGAGATTTCATAGTAAGATAAATAGGGAAATAATATGAGAGTGCATGAGGCTCATCCCCTAAGCTGTCCCAGGACAGACATACTAATATGCTGCTTAGAAATCCTTTACAATAGGAGGTGGCTACTGAGAAACTTTTGAGGTAAAATATCTTTCTTTTTTACATAGAGATGTTCAGGAGATATTTTCTAGTCAGCTTTTTACAGCTATACTGCATCACTTTCAAGTGTTTAAACATTTGGGTATTATGGCCCTTTAAGTAATTAAAGGATTACTTTCTGTTATAATTTTTAAGCTAAAAAACTAACATATTAAAGTTAATAAACATTAATTAAAACCTACTGACCTATATTTTCTCCAAAACGAAGTTTCATAATGTTTTAAAAGTTATATCTTTTATTCGCCGATGATGTCACGTTATCCTGCCCACTATTTTCAGCACTGCATGTTCTAAATACTTAAACCAATAACTTTGAGTTTAAAGCGCCATTTTGAAACCTAGGTATTGTAAACGGATTGGTACAGAGCAAAGGATACCCACGGAGTGGGTTTGGAAAACAATTAAATTTGCAGACAAGATTTCTGATATACGGTAGAGATATGTTAATGAAATGCTATTGATAAAAAGCGTATTTGGGGTAGTTAGTTAGTAACAGGCATAGAAAATATTTACTTACAGTGGCCCTTTAATATCTAAACACATGAGATGAGGTAGTGGTCACCTTATACTTGTCACTTTGCAATAGTCACCAAAAGGAATCTTATAGTGCAACTTTTCTATAATTTATTTATTTTTATGTTTGTATTTAGTATAAGTTAACTTTAAGCTCAGCAGCACCCACCAAGCCTCTTATAAAGGTTCAATATAGATATACACTTGCGTTCATAAGTTTGGGTCACATAGACATTTCCTTGTTTTCGAAAAAAAAGGTAATTTATTTGCCATTAAATTAACATCAACTTTATCAGAAATACATTTTAGACATTGTTAAAGTTGTAAATAACAATTGTAGCTGTAAACAGCAGATTTTTAATGGAATATATAGAACATAGGCGTAGAGATCCATTATCAGCAACCATCTGTCCTGTGTTCCAATGGCACATTGCATTCGTTAATCCAAGTTTATCATTTAAAAAAGCAAATTGATCATTAGAAAACCATTTTGCAATTATGTTAGCACAGCTGCAAACTGTTGTTCTGGTTAAAGAAACAATAAAACTGGCCTTCATTAGACTTGTTGTGTATCTGGAGCATCAGCAATTGTGGGTTCGATTACAGGCTCAGGATGGCCAAAAACAAAGAGCATTCTTATGAAACACGTTGGTCTATTCTTGTTCTGAGAAATGAAGCCTATTCCATGCGAGAAATTGACAAGAAACTGAAGATCTTTTACAACGCTGTGTACTACTCCCTTCACAGAACAGCGTAAACTGGCTCTAATTAGAATAGAAAGAGGAGTGAAAGGCCCCGGTGCACAACTGAGCAAGAGGACACATACATTAGAGTGTCTAGTTTGAGAAACAGATGCCTTTCAGGTCCTTAAAGTAATAGTGTAGTCAAAATTAAACTTTCATGATTCAAATAGAGCATGCAAAGTTAAGCAACTTTCTAATTTACTCCTATTATCAATTTTTCTTTGTTCTCTTGGAATCTTTATCTGAATATAAGCTTAGGAGCCAGTCCATTTTGGTTCAGGACCTGGGTAGCACTTGCTGATTGGTGGCTACAGACACCAATCAGAAAGTGCTACCCAGGTGCTGAACCAAAAATGGGCCGGGTCCTATGCTTACATTCTTGCTTTTTCAAATAAAGGTACCAAGAGAACAAAGAAAAATAGATAATAGGAGTAAATTAGAAAGTTGCTTAAAAATGCCTGCTCTATCTGAATCATGAAAGTTTAATGTTGACTAGACTATCCCTTTAACTGGCAGCTTCATTAAATAGTACCAGCAAAACACCAATCTCAAAATCAACAGTGAAGAAGCGACTCTGGGATGCTAGCCTTCTAGGTAGAGTTGCAAAGAAAAAGCCATATCTCAGACTGGCCAATTAAAAGAAAAGATTAAGATGGCTAAAAAAAATCTGAGTTTGATGTGTTTGGATCACACAGAAGAACATTTGTGAGACGCAGACCAAATAAATAGGAGCTGGAGGAGTGTTTGACGCTATCTGTCAAGCATGGTGGAGGCAATGTGATGGTCTAGGGGTGCTTTGGTGATGGTAAACTGGGAGATTTATTAAGGCTAAAAGGGACCTTGAAGAAGGAGGGCTATCACTCTATTTTGTAACGCCATGCTATACTCTGTGGACGGCACTTGATTGGAGCCAATTTCCTCCTACAACAGGATAATGACCAAAAGTACAGTTCCAAACTGTACAATAACTATTTAGGGAAGAAGCAGTCAGCTGGTATTCTGTCTTTAATGGAGTGACCAGCACAACCACCAAATCTCAACCATATTGAGCTGTTGTGGGAGCAGCCTGATCGTAATGCATGTAAGAAGTACCCACAAAGCCAATCCAACCTGTGGGAGGCACTTCCGGAAGCATGAGGTGAAATCTCTTCAGCTTACCTCAACAAACTGACAACTAAACACCAAAGGTCTGCAAGGCTGTAATTTCTATACAAGAAGGATTCTTTGATGAAAGCAAAGTCTGGAGGACACAACTATATTTTTACTTCAAATTATTTATTTCTAACCTTGTCAATAACTATATTTCCTATTCAAACCCATTTCATGTTTGTTTTCATGGAAATGAAGGAAATGGCTGTGACCTCAAACTTTTGAACACCAGTGTATTTGTTAGTTAGATGACACAAATACAATCTATAGAAGCAACAACACCACCAGAAACTTTGCTTGTCCAAAGACCACCAGGCAACATTGTGGACCTTATCCCTTAGGCATATCATGTTATTTAGAGGGTGCTTAAGGAATATTCCTGTTTTTTTCTTTGTGTAAATAATTATTTCATGTAATTGCGTTAAAATACTGTCTTTTGGTGTGGCTGTGGCATATAGAAAATAAATTAAAGATATTGCATTAATTGCATGGGTGTCCTAGCGCAAAATGGGTTGGGAACTGCTGAAATGTTATTCCTTACAGTATTTTTCTTGCTGACTTTATTTACCATAATCCTCTTGTTTTCTTGTTTCTCTTTTTAGGTTTGTGGGATGTTTCTCTCCTCTTTTCTGTTTTTTTCCCTCCTACAAGGAACCAGCTGGGACAGAAGAGGAAAATACAACTTGATAAATGCATCAAACTGCCCCTCAAGCACCATGTCTGACCTGCCTCTAATTCCCATGCCTCCTCTTCACACTGAACAGTGACGTCATGTGGCGCACTGCAACCAGCCACATATAGCGACTGAACTGATCTAACATTCTAAGTTATAATGTCTAAAACATTTTAAAGTGGATTAAAAATAATAAGCAATGTTCAGAATTCCTTGATTTGCGGGTGTTTGTTGTATAATTCACCATTGAAAGAAGCAACCCCATTATGAGAATAATGCTGCACAAATTAATCCCAAGATTTGGGACTTCACTAAGAAAACAGACACATCTGACAATCCAGGTCTTATTTACCCAAACATAATAACTTTAAATGCTATTTCTTATACAGAAAAAAATGATCAGGTTAAAATATATTGCCGTACGAACGTGACAATAGACTTTCTTAACTTACACAGCCATTTATAAAACCAAAACAGTAACTATGCCAAGACCCAGGGCAGATTAAGAAAAGAGAAGTAGAGATATTCGCATAAAGGACAGGGCCGTCTTTAATACTGACTGGACCCTGGGCAAACATTTTCTTGCCCCCCCCCATGCAATTTCGCTCTCCACCCCAACATTCCAAAAAACAACTAATTCAATTTATTTTATATATATATATTTTTAAAAAAATGCAATATGTGAAACTGGACCTAAGCAGTACTAATAAGTAAATAAATATATAAATTCCTCCACTCTGGATTAATTTAATATGCTTTTGAATGTGATTCTGGTGTGAGGTTAGCTGGTTAAAGAGATTTAGGGCAGCCAATAGGAGCAAAGCAGGGTAAAGACTGAGGAGGAAGCATGGAGGTGCAGACAAATTAAGTTTACTGACTGGAACAACAGAACTACTATGAGAAGCTGTAAAACCTGAGACAGAGAGAAATAAAAACTATAAAAATAAAGCTTACCTTAATATGTTAAGTATCAGCATGACACTATACATCAGCCACAGCAGCACATGCCACTTCTTTGCTAGGAACAAGTTTCCTCTCATCCTGCACTAGACAATGCTGCATGGGGGAGGGGCGTGTGTGCTCACTTATTCTTCCCACTCAAACGATTCTACAAAGCACTGTTCCCCTAACAAACTTCCCCTAACAAACAGGACTAAGGGGACCAGCAGACTGGATGCTGTCTGCCCAAGGCTGCATGGATACAAACAAGTCACACAGCAGCTGCACAGATGCTCAAATCCTCACATGCCTGCCACTCCAGCTTTCTGCTGCATGCACCTATAAGTCAGCCCTACCCAGAAACTATCCCCACCACCAGAGCAGTTACCTGGTAACAGTGGTAACCCCAGCAGGACCTTTTCTGATGCAGTGGGATTGGCTGGATGCCGAGTTAGGGCTTAGCATTCAGTGCTGCACAGTGCACATCTAAAACAGAACAAGGCACTAGCTTGTAATGTCACATGACACCGGGACGGTCTGCACAGTTTCTCACAAATAAATATAAGCAGATAACTTTTGACTGTGACAATATTAGGACTGACTGTGCCCCCCCCCCCCATGTCACATGACATCAGCAGTCTGGCATGAACTAAAAAAATAATAAAAAAAATTTTAGGACTCTTGGGCCCCTCAACAAAGACTGGGCCCTGGGCAGCTGCCCCTTTTGCCATGTGTTAAAGACGGCCCTGATAAAGGAAATCAAATATTAGTTAAGACAAAATAACTGATCAATTCCTACTTATTTAAAGGGACATTCCAGTCAAAATTTAAATACACATAGATGAATTACATCTTTGAAAAGAAACGTATTTGTAATATACATGTATTAGCAAAAATGCTTCTAGTAAAAGGTTTCACTGTTTTAGTGTTAATATTTTTGTCTGCATGTGCATGTGAAGCTTAGCTAGATATTCTCAATGCACCAGCATTTTAAATACTGCAGCTGCTCAGAGCCACAGTGGGGCTTTTATCATGTCGGCAATTAAGAAATTGAGTCATTAACAGATGGTACAAGCACCTTGGGTTCTCTGAGCAAGTGCTGTGTTTAAAATGCTGGTGCACGGTGCATACTTAAATACACTTTTAAAACAGCTATTTTTTTAGAACTATTTTTGCTAATATATATATTACAAAAATGCTTATATATTCAAAACTAAAATGCATCCATGTGGATTCCAATTTTGGCTGGAATATCAAATTTTGTAAAGGCTGGAGCAAGTAACTTAAAAGCTCAACGAAAGAATCCAATGTCCTAAACATAGCACTGCAGAATATGTTCTATTTATTCTTAAAGAGATAGTTAAATATATATCTGATTGATATTTGCACAAATATATATTTATACCTATACCTATATATACACAGGTAGCCCTCAGTTTATGCCGGGATTTGGTTCCAGGAGGAATGGTTCTAAATTGAAACTGTTGTAAATTGAAACCCAGTTTATAATGTAAATCAATGGGAAGTGAGGGAGTTAGGTTCCAGGCCCCTCTCAAAATTGTCATAAGTAACACCTAATACATTATTTTTAAAGCTTTGAAATTAAGACTTTATATGCTAAACATCATCAAACTAAGTTTAATGAACAAAAACTTTTTTTTACTTGCATTTTTCTGCAATCAGTTCTCTGCATTGTTAGCATGTTAGATAAAATTGGGTCTGCACCTATTCTATGCATTTCAATCTGCCGTGATTAATAAGCAGTTAGCCACTCTCACCTCAAGCAGCTGGACAGGAAGATAATAGGGAAGTGC
This sequence comes from Bombina bombina, assembly GCF_027579735.1. Taxonomy (NCBI): domain Eukaryota; kingdom Metazoa; phylum Chordata; class Amphibia; order Anura; family Bombinatoridae; genus Bombina; species Bombina bombina. The sequence continues at coordinate 188,504,938 of NC_069505.1, forward strand.
CTGCTAAATCTTGTTGCTCAATAGCTAATGTCTGCTCTGTGTACACAGATCAATTTCAGTCTGTTAAGTTGCATATCTTTGCTGCAAAACAAGCGGACAGCTCCACCTACTGGCTATTTTAATTAGTGCATTGCTTTCCAAAGCTTTTCAATAGCAGTCACATGACTGAAAAAAAGGTTGTTATTCTAAAATGGCGCAAATTGAACCGACGTAAACCGAGGGCCACCTGTACATGATTATATATACAGTAGGAATAGATATATACAGATATATATATGAATGTCTATTTATAAATACATAGAACATATTCTTCTACATGCATTACAGTAAATAGACAATATAACACGTCATTAAATATGAATATTGCATAAATATGCATTTTCATGTTTTCATCTACAGTACTTGACTGTAAAGGGCTCCAATGCACTTATATATGTGTCTATGGGGTAAATTTATCATAGTGCGAGCGGACATGATATGATGAACTGCTGGTGAAAGAAAAAAGGAGTAATTGGTTACTGCGCTGTGAAACCCTATTAAGCCTATGAAAACAGGAGAAATCTCTCAACCTCCAAATATGTGAAGTGAAAAAGAAAAAATTGGTGTCTAGAAAGAACCAAAAAATTAAAATATCATAGGCGCTATAAAGCTTAAAATAGTGTGATAATTAAAATATTAAAACTGTGTAGTTTAAATAATGTGCAAACACAAATCAAACAAAAAAAAATGTGTTAAGGCACAGAATATAGATTGTGCAATACTATGCGTGTGTTTAATAAAATGCAGACAATAAATGTGATAAAACACAAATTAAAAAATGTGCAGTACTCTGCATATATTTAATAACAAAATAACAAAGGCACAATTACATATGTAGTATACAATTGGCAACAGTTACTGAAAAGAACAACTTGTAAAAAACAGCTTGTGAAAGGACTAGATGGTCGCTTGGATCCAAATGGTCGTCAGATGAAAGGTCTTGTGAGGCCCAGGATAGAATTTTCGATCCAGCTGGGCCCAGGATAGAATTTTCGATCCAGCTGGTGCAATGCCGTCCCCTGCAGATTTGCGGTCAATAGGTCCCTAGCAGGGGGTGTCAATCAACCCAATCGTATTCGATCGAGTTGATTTCTGTCCGCGGCCTCAGAGCAGGCGGACAAGTTATAGAAGGGTCGCGCAGAAACAGGGGCATCAAGCTCCATTCGGAGCTTGATAATTCGGCCCCAAAATATGTATACATATGTATTTATGTGTTCATATGTGTGTATATATGTCTGTAAATACATAAATACACAAATACATATGTACACACATATAAAAACACACGTATATATATAAATATATATATACAGTATATATATATATATATATATATATATATATAAACATACACCACACATATTAAGATTTAAGACATGTACAGTGGATATAAAAGTCTACACACCCCTGTTAAAATGTCAGGTTTCTGTGATGTAAATAAATGAGACAAAGATAAATCATTTCAGAACCTTTTCCACTTTTAATGTGACCTATAAACTATACAACTCAATTGAAAAACAAACTAAAATATTTTAGGAGGAGGTAAGTAAACAAAAAAAACTAAAATAATATGGTTGCATAAGTGTGCACACCCGTAAACTACGACTTTGTTGAAGTATCTTTCGATTTTATTATATAACTGAAGATGTAGCTGTGTTCAGAATTAAGCAATCACATTTAAAATCATGTTATAGGAGTCAGTACACACCTGCCATCATTTAAAGTGCATCTGATTAACCCCAAATAAAGTTCAGCTGTTCTAGTTGGTCTTTCCTCACATTTTCTTAGTTGAATCCTACAGCAAAAGCCATGGTCCATAGAGATCTCCCAAAGCATCAGAGGGATCTCATTGTTAAAAGGTATCAGTCAGGAGAAGGGTACAAAAGAATTTCCAAGGCATTAGATATACCATGGAACACAGTGAAGACAGTCATCATCGAGTGGAGAAAATATGGCGCAACTGTGACATTACCAAGAACTGGACGTCCCTCCAAAATTTATGAAAAGATGAGAAGAAAACTGGTCTGGGAGGCTACCAAGAGGTCTACAGCAATATTAAATGAGCTGCAGGAATATCTGGCAAGTACTGGCTGTGTGGAACATGTGAGAACAATGTCCCGTATTCTTCATGTGTCTGGGCTATGGGGTAGAGTGGCAAGACTGAAGCCTTTTCTTACCAAGAAAAACATCCAAGCCTGGCTAAATTTTGCAAAAACACATCTGAAGTCTCCCAAAAGCATGTGTGAAAAGGTGTTATGATCTGATGAAACCAAGGTTGAACTTTTTGGCCATATTTCCAAAAGATATGTTTGGCTCAAAAACAACACTGCACATCACCAAAAGAACACCATACTCACAGTGAAGCATGGTGGTGTCAGCATCATGCTTTGGGGCTGTTTTTTGTCAGCTGGAACTGGGGCCTTAGTCAAGGTAGAGGGAATTATGAACAGTTCCAAATACCAGTCAATATTGGCACAAAATCTCCAGGCTTCTGCTAGAAAGCTGAACATGAAGAGGAACTTCATCTTTCAATATGACAATGACCCAAAGCATACATCCAAATCAACAATGGAATGGCTTCACCAGAAGAAGATCAAAGTTTTGGGATGACCCAGCCAGAGCCCAGACCTGAATCCGATCGAAAATCTGTGGGGTGATCTGAAGAGGGCTGTGCGCAGGAGATGCCCTCGCAATCTGACAGATTTGGAGTGTTTTTGCAAAGAAGAGTGGGCAAATCTTGCCAAGTCAAGATGTGCCATGCTGATAGACTCATAACCAAAAAGACTGAGTGCTGTAATAAAATCGAAAGATACTTCAACAAAGTCGTAGTTTACGGGTGTGCACACTTATGCAACCATATTATTTTATTTTTTTATTTTTACTTCCCTCCACCTAAAATATTTCAATTTGTTTTTCAATTGAGTTGTACAATTTATAGGTCACATTAAAGGTGGAAAAAGTTCTGAAATGATTTATCTTTGTCTCATTTTTTTACATCACAGAAACCTGACATAACAGGGTTGTGAAAACTTTTTATATCCACTGTATATGTTGGGATCTCTATGTTAAAGCCCTTTTTTTTTCTAGCACCATACCCATTCTAACTTTGAGCCCTTATAACTTTTTAAATCAATCTACTTTTAAATTTATTTTTGGATATTTTTGTCCACATTTTATTTGAGTTTAAAAGTTAACCACAGCTCTGAAGTCACTGTAATTAATCTAGAGTAAATCGTGATTGTGCTTGTGCGTTAACATTTACTTTCAACTTGTAATACGAGTGGAATTTAACTTGCATGTAAACGGGCTCAAAAACCCAATATCACTCGCACGAAAACAGTAGCACGCCACTCGTAATCTAGCCCTATGTTTTGTGATGTTATTAGGCTTTCAGGATAATGTGCACAAGATAAATCGATGCTACTGTCTGTGCAGCCGATACAGGGACAATGAAGAGATTTTTTTCTTAACTGAATTAAAATAAAGATGTTATAAAACATATTACAGTATTTTTTACAACACCTAGGCGTTAAAAGTTGACAAACAACAGCACACAAATGACTCGTCAGTAAAAATTTTAGTGCACATATATAGCGTGTCCAATACTGTTATCAGGAAGCATTAGTAGCAATCTCATTGTGCTCTCTCTCTCTCTCTCTCATACGATCGGGTTGATTGACACCCCCTGCTAGCGGCCAGTTGGCCGCAAATCTGCAGGGGTAGGCATTACACCAGCAGTTCACAAGAAATGCTGGTGCAATAATAAATGCTGACAGTGTATGCTGTCAGCAATTATCGATGTGCAGCAGACATAATACGCTACATTGTATCATGTTCTCTCGCACATTAATAAATTTACCCCAAGGTTTTCAGGCGAGTTAATCTGTTAACCGCAAAATTTGTTTGAGTTTGAGCATATCTGTTTACTTTCAACTTGTAATATACTCGCTAGTTAATGCGACCATGATATTGCTCATCGCAACTCGTACTAACTTTCGAGCGCCACTTGTAATCTAGCCATAAGAGGATAGGGAGGGCACTTATCTGTTTGGGACATTGCTTAATATAAATCCAGTAATAGTGGGCTTGAAAATGTTTGATTCTGTAGATATGAAGAAACTTAGGCCTAGATTTGAGTTCGGCGGTAGCCGTCAAAACCAGCGTTAGAGGCTCCTAACGCTGGTTTTGGCCGCCCGCTGGTATTTGGAGTCAGTGATTAAAGGGTCTAACGCTCACTTTTCAGCCGCGACTTTTCCATACCGCAGATCCCCCTACGCCATTTGCGTATCCTATCTTTTCAATGGGATCTTTCTAACGCCGGTATTTAGAGTCGTTTCTGAAATGAGCGTTAGAGCTCTAACGACAAAATTCCAGCCGCCTGAAAATAGCAGGAGTTAAGAGCTTTCTGGCTAACGCCGGTTCATAAAGCTCTTAACTACTGTACCCTAAAGTACACTAACACCCATAAACTACCTATGTACCCCTAAACCGAGCTCCCCCCACATCGCCGCCACTCGATTTAAATTTTTAACCCCTAATCTGCCGACCGCCACCTACGTTATACTTATGTACCCCTAATCTGCTGCCCCTAACCCCGCCGACCCCTGTATTACATTTATTAACCCCTAACCTGCCCCCCACAACGTCGCCGCCAGCTACTTAAAATAATTAACCCCTAATCTTCCGACCGCAAAGCGCCGCCACCTACGTTATCCTTATGTACCCCTAATCTGCTGCCCCTAACACCGCCGACCCCTATATTATATTTATTAACCCCTAATCTGCCCCCCTCAACGTCGCCGACACCTGCCTACACTTATTAACCCCTAATCTGCCGAGCGGACCTGAGCGATACTATAATAAAGTTATTAACCCCTAACCCGCCTCACTAACCCTATCATAAATAGTATTAACCCCTAATCTGCCCTCCCTAACATCGCCGACACCTAACTTCAATTATTAACCCCTAATCTGACGACCGGAGCTCACCGCTATTCTAATAAATTGATTAACCCCTAAAGCTAAGTCTAACCCTAACACTAACACCCCCCTAACTTAAATATAATTTACATCTAACGAAATAAATTAACTCTTATTAAATAACTGATTCCTATTTAAAGCTAAATACTTACCTGTAAAATAAATCCTAATATAGCTACAATATAAATTATAATTATATTATAGCTATTTTAGGATTAATATTTATTTTACAGGCAACTTGGTATTTATTTTAACTAGGTACAATAGCTATTAAATAGTTAAGAACTATTTAATAGCTACCTAGTTAAAATAATAACAAATTTACCTGTAAAATAAATCCTAACCTAAGATATAATTAAACCTAACACTACCCTATCAATAAATTAATTAAATAAAATACCTACAATTACCTACAATAAATCTAACACTACACTATCAATAAATTAATTAAACACAATTGCTACAAATAAATACAATTAAATAAACTAGCTAAAGTACAAAAAATAAAAAAGAACTAAGTTACAAAAAATAATAAAATATTTACAAACATAAGAAAAATATTACAACAATTTTAAACTAATTACACCTACTCTAAGCCCCCTAATAAAATAACAAAGCCCCCCAAAATAAAAAATTCCCTACCCTATTCTAAATTAAAAAAGTTACAAGCTCTTTTACCTTACCAGCCCTGAACAGGGCCCTTTGCGGGGCATGCCCCAAGATTTTCAGCTCTTTTGCCTGTAAAAAAAAAACATACCATACCCCCCCCCAACATTACAACCCCCCACCCACATACCCCTAATCTAACCCAAACCCCCCTTAAATAAACCTAACACTAAGCCCCTGAAGATCTTCCTACCTTGTCTTCACCATACCAGGTTCACCGATCCGTCCTGGCTCCAACATCTTCATCCAACCCAAGCGGGGGTTGGCGATCCATCATCCGGTGCTGAAGAGGTCCAGAAGAGGCTCCAAAGTCTTCCTCCTATCCGGCAAGAAGAGGACATCCGGACCGGCAAACATCTTCTCCAAGCGGCATCTTCAATCTTCTTCCATCCGGTGCGGAGCGGGTCCATCTTGAAGCAGGCGACGAGGATCCATCCTCTTCTTCCGTTGTCTCCCGACGAATGACGGTTCCTTTAAGGGACGTCATCCAAGATGGCGTCCCTCGAATTCCGATTGGCTGATAGGATTCTATCAGCCAATCGGAATTAAGGTAGGAATTTTCTGATTGGCTGATGGAATCAGCCAATCAGAATCAAGTTCAATCCGATTGGCTGATCCAATCAGCCAATCAGATTGAGCTCGCATTCTATTGGCTGTTCCGATCAGCCAATAGAATGCGAGCTCAATCTGATTGGCTGATTGGATCAGCCAATCAGATTGAACTTGATTCTGATTGGCTGATTCCATCAGCCAATCAGAAAATTCCTACCTTAATTCCGATTGGCTGATAGAATCCTATCAGCCAATCGGAATTCGAGGGACGCCATCTTGGATGACGTCCCTTAAAGGAACCGTCATTCGTCGGGAGACAACGGAAGAAGAGGATGGATCCGCGTCGCCTGCTTCAAGATGGACCCGCTCCGCACCGGATGGAAGAAGATTGAAGATGCCGCTTGGAGAAGATGTTTGCCGGTCCGGATGTCCTCTTCTTGCCGGATAGGAGGAAGACTTTGGAGCCTCTTCTGGACCTCTTCAGCACCGGATGATGGATCGCCAACCCCCGCTTGGGTTGGATGAAGATGTTGGAGCCAGGATGGATCGGTGAACCTGGTATGGTGAAGACAAGGTAGGAAGATCTTCAGGGGCTTAGTGTTAGGTTTATTTAAGGGGGGTTTGGGTTAGATTAGGGGTATGTGGGTGGTGGGTTGTAATGTTGGGGGGGGGGGTATGGTATGTTTTTTTTTACAGGCAAAAGAGCTGAAATTCTTGGGGCATGCCCCGCAAAGGGCCCTGTTCAGGGCTGGTAAGGTAAAAGAGCTTGTAACTTTTTTAATTTAGAATAGGGTAGGGAATTTTTTATTTTGGGGGGCTTTGTTATTTTATTAGGGGGCTTAGAGTAGGTGTAATTAGTTTAAAATTGTTGTAATATTTTTCTTATGTTTGTAAATATTTTATTATTTTTTGTAACTTAGTTCTTTTTTATTTTTTGTACTTTAGCTAGTTTATTTAATTGTATTTATTTGTAGGAATTGTGTTTAATTAATTTATTGATAGTGTAGTGTTAGGTTAATTGTAGGTAATTGTAGGTAGTTTATTTAATTAATTTATTGATAGGGTAGTGTTAGGTTTAATTATATCTTAGGTTAGGATTTATTTTACAGGTAAATTTGTTATTATTTTAACTAGGTAACTATTAAATAGTTCTTAACTATTTAATAGCTATTGTACCTGGTTAAAATAATTAAAAAGTTGCCTGTAAAATAAATATTAATCCTAAAATAGCTATAATATAATTATAATTTATATTGTAGCTATATTAGGATTTATTTTACAGGTAAGTATTTAGCTTTAAATAGGAATAAGTTATTTAATAAGAGTTAATTTATTTCGTTAGATGTAAATTATATTTAACTTAGGGGGGTGTTAGTGTTAGGGTTAGACTTAGCTTTAGGGGTTAATACATTTATTATAGTAGCGGTGAGGTCTGCTCGGCAGATTAGGGGTTAATAATTGAAGTTAGGTGTCGGCGATGTTAGGGAGGGCAGATTAGGGGTTAATACTATTTATTATAGGGTTAGTGAGGCGGATTAGGGGTTAATAACTTTATTATAGTAGCGCTCAGGTCCGCTCGGCAGATTAGGGGTTAATAAGTGTAGGCAGGTGTCGGCGACGTTGAGGGGGGCAGATTAGGGGTTAATAAATATAATATAGGGGTCGGCGATGTTAGGGCAGCAGATTAGGGGTACATAGGGATAACGTAGGTTGCGGCGGTTTACGGAGCGGCAGATTAGGGGTTTAAAAAAATATGCAGGTGTCAGCGATAGCGGGGGCGGAAGATTAGGGGTTAATAAGTGTAAGGTTAGGGGTGTTTAGACTCGGGGTACATGTTAGAGTGTTAGGTGCAGACGTAGGAAGTGTTTCCCCATAGGAAACAATGGGGCTGCGTTAGGAGCTGAACGCTGCTTTTTTGCAGGTGTTAGGTTTTTTTTCAGCTCAAACAGCCCCATTGTTTCCTATGGGAGAATCGTGCACGAGCACGTTTTTGAGGCCGGCCGCGTCCGTAAGCAACTCTGGTATCGAGAGTTGCATTTGCGGTAAAAATGCTCTACGCTCCTTTTTTGGAGCCTAACACAGCATTTGTTTAAACTCTCGATACCAGAGTTAAATTTATGGTGCGGCCAGAAAAAAGCCAGCGGAGCGTTAACAGCCCTTTTACCGCCGAACTCCAAATCTAGGCCATAGAAAATCCAGATTCTCTGATAAATGTTTCTGTGTTATTTGTCATATTTTCATGACACCAAATCATTTGAGCATTTTATGTTTTGACAGCTTTATGAAATGGATATATATTTTCCTTTGGAAACATCACAGTAATAACTTTATTAAAAAGAACAGAAGGTCACATTGGTGGACACTAACAATGAATTAACAGATAAGATGTCAGTAGTGGGGAAGATGCTAAACAAGTAATTAGATGCGCAGGAGGAGGAGCATGGGAAGGCTGGTCATATTGCTGAACAGAGAATAATATTGTTTTATTTATATAGAAACTTTTAGATGGCGCTTGTTCTGAGTAATTATATTAAGTCAAAGTTAGACTGTGTATGGTGCTAGAAAAAAAGGGCTTTAACATAGAGACTCCTTCATATACATGTCTTAATGTGTGTGTGTATGTTTATATATATACTGTGTGTGTGTATATATATATATATATATATATATATATATATATATGTGTGTGTGTTTATATGTGTGTACATATGTATTTATTTGTGTATTTATGTATTTACAGACATATATACACACATATAAACACATAAATAGATATGTATACTTTTTTGGGGGCCGAATTATCAAGCTCTGAATGAAGCTTAATGCCACTGTTTCTGCGCGAGCCTTTAGGCTCGCCGGAAACAGAAATTATGAAGCAGCGGCTCCATAACATGTCCGCCTGCTCTGAGGCCGCGGACAGAAATCAACCCGATCGAATACGATCGGGTTGATTGACAGCCCCTGCTAGTGGCCGATTGGCTGCAAATCTGAAGGGGGCGGCATTGCACCAGCAGTTCACAAGAACTGCTGGTGCAATGATAAATGCAGACAGTGTATTGCACTTACATAAATATACCCCTAAAGGTATATAGTAAACAGCTTATGAAAAACTACACTTCTTTGGCTGGATATTTTCTCTCCGTCGGCTCTGGACTGCAGCTTATCTTACATGGATTTTTGTGTGCTCCCTAACGGAACTCTATGATCTGGTGAAAATTATGCACCTGCACTATCTGACAAACAATACTGTAGTGAGTACTATTCTACTTAGTAGTGATGTCCCGAACTGTTCGCCCGCGAACGGTTCACAGCGAACATAGCTTGTTCGCATTTGCGTTTGTGGGCGAACACATGGCGATGTTCGATCCACCCCTATGTGTCATCATTGAGGAAACTTTGACCCTTTATGTCACAGCCGTCTGACACATTAGAGCCAATCAACATCAGACACTCCCTCACAGACCCTCCCAGCTACTCGGAATCCGCCATTTTAGACTCATAACGACCTTGCTTTCTTAATGAGAGGACGTGTTGTGTTTTTGCTCCTGACATTAATAGGAAAAACATAGCTAGGCTAGTGTATTTACAGTCCAGAAGGACTCCAATCATCTCTGCTGCAAGCACAGCACCCCAAAAAGCCCTTTTTAGGGCTATATTTCGTGCCTTTTTTTTTTTTTTTTCGTTTTGTTTTTATTAGCATTTGCCTGGCTTTCAGGCTGTGTGTTTAAGGCTCACAGCATATGCTGTGATTACTGCCACCACTGATATCTCCCTAACAACAGTTTAGATTTAACTAACCACAAAATTTTATTATTTTGATAGTGTAATTTTTTTTCATTTTCTATCAGGCCTGTGTCACACAGCATATACTCTGGTTCATTGCTCTGTGCCAGCCACCAGTGTTAATATCCGTTTATAACATTATTTTAAATTTAAAAAATAAAAAATAAAATTATTTTGCTAGTGTAATCTAATTACATTTACTATCAGGCCTGTGTCTGTCAGGCTCACTCAGCATTAATATACCTCATTTTTTTCAGTCTTTTGGTTAATTGGTCTGTGCCAGGCAGCCACCCAGCACTCATATCTTCTTCACCTTAATTTAAATTTAAAAAAAAAAAAAGTTTAAATTTGTTTGATAGTGTAATCTAATATAATTTTCTATCAGGCCTGTGTGTTTTGCTGACATACAGAGCCTACTGTGTTTACTTGCTGCCCTCCCTAGTCTATGAGCCACGACTCATATGTGTTTAACCTTTTTTTAATTTCCCCCCTCAAAAAATAATTTAAATCATTTTTATAGTGTAATCTAATAGTATTTTCTATCAGGTGTGTGTGTATCTGACTTACAGAGCCTACTGTTATTAATAGCTGCCCTTCCAAGGATATCAGCCACGACTCATATGTATGTGCTTAACCTTTTTCTTTAAATTCCCAAAAAAAGTCTTTAAATCATTATGCTAGTGTAATCTAATTTTATTTTCTATCAGGCCTGTGTCTAACTGTCTATCTGACTTACACAGCATACTGTTGTTAATTGCTGCCCTACGTAGCAGCCAGCCAGTGCGACCACTCACATGTGCATAGCACTTCTTAACATAATTTTGATATTAAAATCTAAAATTTTAAAATATTTTGCTAGTGTAATCTAACTTCATTTTCTATCAGGCCTGTGTTTTTGTCACTTACACAGCATACTGTGTTAAATTGCTGCCCTACCTACCATCCACGACTCATATCTGCCAGCCTGTGTGCCAGGCCCAACTAGCCAATTAGTGGCACCAATCATAATTCTTGAAACAGTATATAAAAAAATAAAAATCATACTTTTTTGGACTGCAAATATTCAGTCTCCTAGTGCCATTGAATTGCATTTACCTCCTGCCTGCCAGCCTTTTGTGTTACTAATTAAAATTCAAAAAATTTTGATTGTTGATCTTAATCCTGTTTGCTTGTGCCCTAGAATTGCACTTTTCTACTGCCTTCCAAGCCTGTGTGCTAGGCCTACTTGAAAAATATTTACACCAATCATATTTGTTGTCACAGTATTCTTAATAATTAAAAATTTACATTTTTGGTAATATTTGTTGTGAATCCTCAGTTTGCTGGTGCCATTGAATTTCACTTTCCTCCTGCCTTGCAGCCTGCTGTGTGCCAGGCCCACCTATCAAATTATTGCCAGCAATCATATTTCTTTTAACAGTATTGCAAAAATTGTCAATCATCACTGTTTTGACTGTCAGTAATCAGTCTCCTAGTGTCCTTGAATTGCATCTACCTCCTGCCTGCCAGCCTTTTGTGCCAGGCCGTCTTGCCAACTATTTACACCAATCACAATTGTTGTCACAGTATAGTTACTAATTAAAATTAAAAAATTCTTGATTGTTGATGATCTTAATCCTCAGTTTGCTCGTGCCATAGAATTGCACTTTTCTACTGCCTTCCAAGCCTGTGTGCCAGGCCTACTTGAAAAATATTTACACCAATCATATTTGTTGTCACAGTATTCTTAATAATTAAAAATTTAAATTTTTGGTAATAGTTGTTGTGAATCCTCAGTTTGCTGGTGCCATTGAATTTCACTTTCCTCCTGCCTTGCAGCCTGCTGTGTGCCAGGCCCACCTAGCCAATTATTGCCAACAATCATATTTCTTTTAACAGTATTGCAAAAATTGTCAATCATCACTGTTTTGACTGTCAGTATTCAGTCTCCTAGTGTCCTTGAATTGCATTTACCTCTTGCCTGCCAGCCTTTTGTGCCAGGCCGTCTTGCCAACTATTTACACCAATCATAATTGTTGTCACAGTATAGTTACTAATTAAAATTAAAAAAATTCTTTATTGTTGATCTTAATCCTCAGTTTGCTCGTGCCCTAGAATTGCACTTTTCTACTGCCTTCCAAGCCTGTGTGCCAGGCCTACTTGAAAAATATTTACACCAATCATATTTGTTGTCACAGTATTCTTAATAATTAAAAATTAAAATTTTTGGTAATATTTGTTGTGAATCCTCAGTTTGCTGGTGCCATTGAATTTCACTTTCCTCCTGCCTTGCAGCCTGCTGTGTGCCAGGCCCACCTATCCAATTATTGCCAGCAATCATATTTATTTTAACAGTATTGCAAAAATTGTCAATCATCACTGTTTTGACTGTCAGTAATCAGTCTCCTAGTGTCCTTGAATTGCATCTACCTCCTGCCTGCCAGCCTTTTGTGCCAGGCCGTCTTGCCAACTATTTACACCAATCACAATTGTTGTCACAGTATAGTTACTAATTAAAATTAAAAAATTCTTGATTGTTGATGATCTTATTCCTCAGTTTGCTTGTGCCATAGAATTGCAGTTTTCTACTGCCTTCCAAGCCTGTGTGCCAGGCCTACTTGAAAAATATTTACACCAATCATATTTGTTGTCACAGTATTCTTAATAATTAAAAATTTAAATTTTTGGTAATAGTTGTTGTGAATCGTCAGTTTGCTGGTGCCATTGAATTTCACTTTCCTCCTGCCTTGCAGCCTGCTGTGTGCCAGGCCCACCTAGCCAATTATTGCCAGCAATCATATTTCTTTTAACAGTATTGCAAAAATTGTCAATCATCACTGTTTTGACTGTCAGTAATCAGTCTCCTAGTGTCCTTGAATTGCATCTACCTCCTGCCTGCCAGCCTTTTGTGCCAGGCCGTCTTGCCAACTATTTACACCAATCATAATTGTTGTCACAGTATAGTTACTAATTAAAATTAAAAAATTCTTGATTGTTGATGATCTTAATCCTCAGTTTGCTCGTGCCATAGAATTGCACTTTTCTACTGCCTTCCAAGCCTGTGTGCCAGGCCTACTTGAAAAATATTTACACCAATCATATTTGTTGTCACAGTATTCTTAATAATTAAAAATTTAAATTTTTGGTAATAGTTGTTGTGAATCCTCAGTTTGCTGGTGCCATTGAATTTCACTTTCCTCCTGCCTTGCAGCCTGCTGTTTGCCAGGCCCACCTAGCCAATTATTGCCAGCAATCATATTTCTTTTAACAGTATTGCAAAAATTGTCAATCATCACTGTTTTGACTGTCAGTATTCAGTCTCCTAGTGTCCTTGAATTGCATTTACCTCCTGCCTGCCAGCCTTTTGTGCCAGCCCGTCTTGCCAACTATTTACACCAATCATAATTGTTGTCACAGTATAGTTACAAATTAAAATTAAAAAATTCTTGATTATTGATGATCTTAATCCTCAGTTTGCTCGTGCCATAGAATTGCACTTTTCTACTGCCTTCCAAGCCTGTGTGCCAGGCCTACTTGAAAAATATTTACACCAATAATATTTGTTGTCACAGTATTCTTAATAATTAAAAATTAAAATTTTTAGTAATAGTTGTTGTGAATCCTCAGTTTGCTGGTGTCATTGAATTTCACTTTCCTCCTGCCTTGCAGCCTGCTGTGTGCCAGGCCCACCTAGCCAATTATTGCCAGCAATCATATTTCTTTTAACAGTATTGCAAAAATTGTCAATCATCACTGTTTTGACTGTCAGTATTCAGTCTCCTAGTGTCCTTGAATTGCATTTACCTCCTGCCTGCCAGCCTTTTGTGCCAGGCCGTCTTGCCAACTATTTACACCAATCATAATTGTTGTCACAGTATAGTTACTAATTAAAATTAAAAAATTCTTGATTGTTGATCTTAATCCTCAGTTTGCTCGTGCCCTAGAATTGCACTTTTTTACTGCCTTCCAAGCCTGTGTGCCCGGCCTACTTGCCAACTATTTACACCAATCATAATTGTTGTCACAGTATAGTTACTAATTAAAATTAAAAAATTCTTGATTGTTGATGATCTTAATCCTCAGTGTGCTCGTGCCATAGAATTGCACTTTTCTACTGCCTTCCAAGCCTGTGTGCCAGGCCTACTTGAAAAATCTTTACACCAATCATATTTGTTGTCACAGTATTCTTAATAATTAAAAATTTAAATTTTTGGTAATAGTTGTTGTGAATCCTCAGTTTGCTGGTGCCATTGAATTGCACTTTCCTCCTGCCTTGCAGCCTGCTGTGTGCCAGGCCCACCTAGCCAATTATTGCCAGCAATCATATTTCTTTTAACAGTATTGCAAAAATTGTCAATCATCACTGTTTTGACTGTCAGTAATCAGTCTCCTAGTGTCCTTGAATTGCATCTACCTCCTGCCTGCCAGCCTTTTGTGCCAGGCCGTCTTGCCAACTATTTACACCAATCATAATTGTTGTCACAGTATAGTTACTAATTAAAATTAAAAAATTCTTGATTGTTGATCTTAATCCTCAGTTTGCTCGTGCCCTAGCATTGCACTTTTCTACTGCCTTCCAAGCCTGTGTGCCAGGCCTACTTGAAAAATATTTACACCAATCATATTTGTTGTCACAGTATTCTTAATAATTAAAAATATAAATTTTTGGTAATAGTTGTTGTGAATCCTAGGTTTGCTGGTGCCATTGAATTGCACTTTCCTCCTGCCTTGCAGCCTGCTGTGTGCCAGGCCCACCTAGCCAATTATTGCCAGCAATCATATTTCTTTTAACAGCATTGCAAACATTGTCAATCATCACTGTTTTGACTGTCAGTAATCAGTCTCCTAGTGTCCTTGAATTGCATCTACCTCTTGCCTGCCAGCCTTTTGTGCCAGGCCGTCTTGCCAACTATTTACACCAATCATAATTGTTGTCACAGTATAGTTACTAATTAAAATTAAAAAAAAATTGATTGTTGATCTTAATCCTCAGTTTGCTCGTGCCATTGAATTGCACTTTTCTACTGCCTGCCAGCCTGTGTGCCAGGCCCAACTATCCAATTAGTGCCAGCAATCATTTCTTTTAACAGTATTGCAAAATGTGTCAATCATCACTGTTTTGACTGTCAATCTGCAGTCTACTAGTGCCCTTGAATTGCATTTTCCTCCTGCCTGCCTGCCTGTATGCCAGTCCCAACTAGCCAATTAGTGCCACCAATCATATTTATTGTAACAGGATTGGAATTTTTGTTAATCATAACTGTTTTGACTGTGATTCTTCAGTCTCCTAGTGCCATTGAATTGCAGTTTCATTTCTCCCAGCGTGTGTGCCAGACAGGCCCATTTGCCAACTAGTGACAAACAATCATACTTGTTATCACAGTACTTGTAATATTTAAAAAAATTAACAATATGTGATTTTTAAAACATCTGTCTTTTTTGTTGTTGTCAGTCTCACAGCGTATACTGTGCCCACTTTCACAGTGCCACCACTCAATTGGTGTAATAGTATTGTTAGTGTCCATTTAAAAAAAATGACAGGCAGAGGCAGGCCACCCCGCAGGTTCCGTGGTCGTGGTGCTGTGATTCCTTTAGACCTTACAAATATGCACATTGTTCAGACGCCGGGTGCCAGGGGGGACGCGAAAAGTTCTGAGGAGGACCTAGTTGAATGGCTAACACAGGACACCCAATCTTCTTCAGCTTCCGCTGCTAGTCCTCCTAACCTTGACGCACCATCTACGTCCAGCTGTGCTTTGGGCAGGTCTCAAGTGGCCAGTGCCACTCCCCCGCCTGTCGCCAACACTAGCACCACAGCCGCTTCACTTGATCTGTCACAGGAGTTATTGACACATCATTTGGAAGAAATGAGTGATGCGCAACCATCATTGACAGAGGATGTAGATAATAGTGATCAGTCTCAGTCAGGCAGCATTACCGACATGGAGGTACGGTGTGATGATGATGATGATGTTGTACCCGCTGCTGCATCCTTTCTTGATGTTTCAGATACAAGTGAAGTGGTTGATGATGATGTGTCGGTGGATGTCACGTGGGTGCCTGCTAGAAGAGAAGAAGAAGAGGGGGAAAGTTCAGATGGGGAGACAGAGAGGAGGAGATGATTTGGAAGCATGGGGAGGTCGTCTCAAGGAGCTAGTGGCACAGTCAGACAGCATGCATCGTCACCAGGGGTCAGCCAGACAGCACGCCGATGCCCATCAACGCATGCTGTTGCCACCACCAGAATGCCGTCATCGCAGAGCTCAGCAGTGTGGCATTTTTTTTGTGTGTCTGCCTCTGACAACAGAGATGCCATTTGCAACCTGTGCCAAAAGAAACTGAGTCGTGGAAGTCCAACACCCACCTAGGTACAACTGATTTGCGAAGGCACATGGTCTCCCATCACAAACGCAGATGGGAAGAACACATGATTAGAAGCAGCACACAAAGTGAAAGCTGCCCTCCTCCTCCTGCTCCAGCATCTTCAGCCACCTCAACCAGTGCTGTCCTCCTTGCCCCCTCTCAACCATCCTCCACTCAGTCTCTCTTACGTAGCAGTTCCTGGTCATCTGCCCACAGTCAGGTGTCTGTCAAGGACATGTTTGAGCGTAAGAAGCCAATTTCTCAAAGTCACCCCCTTGACCGGCGTCTGACAGCTGGCTTGTCTGAACTCTTAGCCCGCCAGCTTTTACCATACAAGCTGGTGGAGTCTGATGCTTTCAAAAAATTTGTATCTATTGGGACACCGCAGTGGAAGGTACCTGGCAGAAATTTCTTTTCACAAAAGGCAATCCCAAACCTGTACTCTGTTGTGAGAAAGGAAGTTATGGCATGTCTGGCACACAGCGTTGGGGCAAGGGTCCATATGACCACGGATAGCTGGTCTGCAAAGCATGGTCAGGGCAGGTATATCACCTACACTGCGCATTGGGTAAACCTGCTGACTTCTGACAAGCATGAAATGCGTGGCTCTGCAGAAGAGTTGGTGACACTGCCACGACTTGCAGGCAGGCCTGCTGCTACCTCCTCTACTCCTCCTACTCCATCCTCTTCCATAACCTCTTCCTCGGCTGAGTCCTCTTCATCTTCTGCGTCTTGCTCCACATCTATGGCACCCCCCCAGCTCCCCAGGTACTATGCTATATCCCGTGCACGGCAGTGTCACGCCGTCTTGGGGTTGACTTGCCTGAAAGCGGAGAGTCACACCACACCAGCACTCCTGACCGCCCTGAACGCACAGGTGGATCAGTGGCTGACTCCGCACCAAGTGGAGATTGGCAAGGTTGTTTCTGACAATGGAAGTAATTTGGTGGCGGCATTGAAATTGGGCAAGTTGACACATGTGCCGTGCATGGCACATGTGTGTAATCTAATTGTACAATAATTTGTCCATAAGTACCCAGGCTTACAGGATGTCCTGAAGCAGGCCAGGAAGGTGTGTGGCCATTTCAGGCATTCCTACACGGCCATGGCACACTTGTCCGATATCCAGTGTCGAAACAACCTGCCAGTGAGGCGCTTGATTTGCGACAGCCCAACACGGGGGAATTCAACACTCCTAATGTTTGACTGCCTGCTCCAACAAGAAAAAGCTGTTAATGAGTATTTGTATGACTGGGGTGCTAGGCCAGCCTCTGGGGAGCTGGGGATATTTTTTCCAAATTACTGGACGCTCATGCGCAATGCCTGTAGGCTCATGTGTCCTTTTGAGGAGGTGACAAACCTTGTCAGTCGCACCGAAGGCACCATCAGCGACATCATACCATTTGTTTTCTTCCTGGAGCGTGCCCTGCGAAGAGTGCTGGATCAGGCAGTAGATGAGCGTGAAGAGGAAGAGTTGTGATGTCCATCACCCCCACAAACAGCCGAATCAGCATCGCTTGCTGGACCTGCGGCAACGCAGGAAGAGGATTGTGAGGAAGAGGAGTCAGAGCGGGAATGTGGCTTTGAGGAGGAGGAGGAAGACCGAGCACAACAGGCATTCCAGGGTGCTCGTTGTTGTCACCTCTCTGGTACCCGTGGTGTTGTACGTGGCTGGGGGGAAGAAGATACCATCAGTGAGATCAGTGAGGAGGAGGAACAGGACATGATTAGCTCAGCATCCAACCTTGTTAAAATGGGTTCTTTCATGCTGTTGTGCCTGTTGAGGGACCCTCGTATAAAAAAGCTGAAGGAGAACGACCTGTACTGGGTGTCCACGCTCCTCGACCCCCGGTATAAGCATAAAGTGCCTGAAATGTTACCAAATTCCCACAAGTCGGAAAGGATGGAGCATTTTAAGAATAAATTAAAAACTATGCTTTACACAGCGTATAAGGGTTATGTCACAGCACCACAGGAATGTAACAGGGGAAGAGATTAAATGAATCCTCCTCCTCCTCCTCCTCCTCCCACAACCACGGTGGCAAGGACAGGACGCTTTCCTGACGTCTTGTTGATGGAAGACATGCGTACCTTTTTAACTCCCATGCACCATCAGAGCCTTTCGGGATCCAGCCTTAGAGAAAGACTCAACCGACAGGTAGCAGACTACCTAGCTTTAACTGCGGATCTCGACACTCTCAGGAGCGATGGACCCCTTGACTACTGGGTGTGCAGGCTGGACTTGTGGCCTGAGCTATCCCAATTTGCAATGGAACTTCTGGCCTGCCCCGCTTCAAGTGTCCTGTCCGAAAGGACTTTCAGTGCAGCAGGAGGTTTTGTCACTGAGAAGAGAAGTCGCCTAGGTCAAAAAAGCCTTGACTATCTCACTTTTATAAAAATGAATGAGGGCTGGATCACGACTTGACTTATCCGCCAACAACTAGTGTTCAAGCCACAAGCTTTTAGGGCACTTTATAAATGTTTTACAAACATCAATTTTTCTGGCCGCTGCTACAGCAGTTGCTACAACAATACCCAAATTTTTCAGTCATTTGTACATTCCTAATTTTTATGGCCTCTGCTGCAGCTCTGTGGGTACAAAACTCAAATAAAAAAAATAAGGCACATAACACTAGTGATTAAACTGTTACGAATAGTACAACTTAGCACACCACTCATATCTGGTGGACCATTAAATTGAACGCAAAATGCCACAAATTTGAAGGAGGAGTACCGACCAAGCATCTTGGTTGCTCTAAATTATCTCCGTGTTCCATCTATGCCATACCTGTACTCTATTGTGCAAAAGGGTCGCATATGTGGTGTTTCATGCTGTTGTGCCTTTTGCGGGTCGTGGCCCATGGTATAAAAAGGCTGAAGGAGAACGACCTGTAATGGGTGCCCCATCCAATTTTTAGAAAAATGTTCCTGGTTCCTCTCAATTATCTCTGGGTTTCTAAAATGGATGCCATACCTGTACTGGCTTGTGCAAAAGGATGGCATAGGTGGTGGTGTTTCCTGCAGTTGTTTCTGTTGAGGGTGCTGGACCCTCTTATAAAAAGGCTGAAGAAGAACGACCTGGAGTGGGAGTCCAAGCATGGTTTTTGGGGCTATTTCACTTTTCCAAACAATTATCTGTGGGTTTCTAAAATCAATGCCGTACCAGTACTCTATTGTTCAAAAGGATGCCATATGTTCTCTTTCCTGCTGGTATTTTGTTTGAGGGTCCTGGACCCTCTTATAAAAAGGCCTAAGGAGAAAGAGGTGTACTGGGTGTCCACTCAATTTTTTTTTCTATTTCACATTTGATCAAAATTATCTCTGGGTTTTTAAAATCAATGCTGTACCTGTACTCTATTGTTCAAAAGGATACCATACGTCCTCTTTCCTGCTGGTGTTTTTTTTGAGGGTCCTGGACCCTCTTATAAAAAGGCCTAAGGAGAAAGAAGTATACTGGGTGTCCGTCGAATCATTTGTTTGATTCAAATTCCCGGTTGCAACAAATTATCTCCGGGTTTCTAAAATCAATGCCTTTCCTGTTCTAATTTTCAAAAGGATGCCATATGTCCTCTTTCCTGCTGCTGGTTTTGTTGAGGGTCCTGGAGCCTCTGCTAAAAAGGCCTAAGGATAAATAAGTGTACTGGGTGTCTAATCAATGTTCTTTTAGATTTCCCGGTTGCAACTAATTATCTCTGTGTTTCTAAAATCAATGCCTTTCCTGTAATCTATTATTCACAAGGATGCCATATGTCCTCTTTCATGATGTTGTTTCTGTTGAGGCTCCGGGAGCCTCTTATAAAAAGGCCTAAGGATAAAGAAGTGTACTGGGTGTCTAATCTATGTTTTTTTAGATTTCACGGTTGCAACAAATTATCCCCGGGTTTCTAAAATCAATGCCTTTCCTGTAATCTATTATTCAAAAGGATGCCATATGTCCTCTTTCATGCTGTTGTTTCTGTTGAGGCTCCGGGAGCCTCTTATAAAAAGGCCTAAGGATAAAGAAGTGTAATGGGTGTCTAATCTATGTTTTTTTAGATTTCACGGTTGCAACAAATTATCCCCGGGTTTCTAAAATCAATGCCTTTCCTGTAATATATTATTCAAAAGGATGCCATATGTCCTCTTTCATGCTGTTGTTTCTGTTGAGGGTCCTGGAGCCTCTGCTAATAAGGCCTAAGGATAAATAAGTGTACTGGGTGTCTAATCAAGGTTTTATTTTAGATTTCCCGGTTGCAACAAATTATCTCTGGGTTTCTCAAATCAATGCCTTAAATGTAATCTATTGTTCAAAAGGATGCCATATATCATCTTTCCTTTTTTTTTTTTTCTCTGTATTTTTGTTTATTTTAGAAAATGTAATGCACTTATAGGTTCACTAAGTTTATGACTTTGCACACTGCCATTTTCCATGCAGCATTTTGACATGTCATGTGATATGACTAGAAGAATGGTATGTTTCTCTTGTAAGGTGTATCCAGTCCACGGATCATCCATTACTTGTGGGGATATTCTCCTTCCCAACAGGAAGCTGCAAGAGGATCACCCACAGCAGAGCTGTCTATATAGCTCCTCCCCTAACTGCCACTCCCAGTCATTCTCTTGCAGCTCTCGACATGATAGGAAGTAGCTAGAGAGATGTGGTGTTTTTATTTAGTTTATCTTCAATCAAAAGTTTGTTATTTTCAAATGGTACCGGAGTTGTACTATTTTAGCCTCAGGCAGAAAGTAGAAGAAGGGTCTGCCTGTGGTTTTTGATGATCTTAGCAGGTTGTAACTAAGATCCATTGCTGTTCTCACACATAACTGAAGAGATGAGGTAACTTCAGCTGGGGGAATAGCGTGCAGAGTCTCCTGCTATGAGGTATGTGCAGTTTAAATTTTTCTAGAGAAATGAATATGCTAGAAAATGCTGTTAATACCGGATTTATTTAAGGTAAGACTGATTACAGTGATTTAATAACGACTAGTATCATGCTTGCTGTAAAAGGTAATATTCTTATTACTTTCTCACATTACTGAAAATAAGATAACGTTTGCTGGAAGTGTTTAAACGTTTTTTTCTACATATTGGTGATAAAACTTTATTGGGGCCCAGTTTTTTCCACATGGCTGGCTAGATTTTGCCTAGGGATAGTTTTTTATGGCCCTCTCACTGTGAGTACAGGTTGGGAGGGTCCTAATTTCAGGCCTAAATCGTGCAGTAGTTTTTGCAGCTTGAGACATCCAGCTTCCCTGAAGGAGTCCCCTGAACACTTAGGACCTCTACAAAGGGTTTTTGTGCCTTCAAAGTCATTGTATGGGCAGGTAGGGCCACAGCTGAACTGTGGCAGTTTGTTGTGACTGTTAAAAAACGTTTATATCGTTTTTTTGATCCGGTTTTGAAACTAAGGGGTTAATCATCCATTTGCAAGTGGGTGCAATGCTCTGTTAGTCTATTATACACACTGTAAAATTTTCGTAAGATTTACTGCTTTTTATCACTCTTTTTCAATTTCTGACAAAATTTGTTTCTCTTAAAGGCACAGTACCGTTTTTATTTTTTGCTTGTTTACATTTATCAAAGTGTTTTCCAAGCTTGCTGGTCTCATTGCTAGTCTGTTTAAACATGTCTAACATAGAGGAAACTCCTTGTTCATTATGTTTAGAAGCCATTGTGGAACCCCCTCTTAGAATGTGTACCAAATGTACTGATTTTACTTTAAGTTATAAAGATCATATTCTGTCTTTAAAAGATTTATCACCAGAGGAAATTGACAAGGGGAAGTTATGCCGACTAACTCGCCCCACGTGTCAGAACCTTTGACTCCCGCTCAAGGGACTCCCGCTCAAGTGGCGCCAAGTACATCTAGCGCGCCCATGGCGTTTACTTTACAAGACATGGCGGCAGTTATGGATCATACCCTTACAGCGGTATTGTCCAAACTACCAGGGTTACAAGGAAAGCGAGACAGCTCTGGGACTAGAAAAAATATGTCTGATATCCCCTCACAATATGCAGAAGCTGAGGCAGGAGAGCTTCTTTCTGTTGGTGATTTTTCTGACTCAGGGAAGATGCTTCAACCTGATTCTGATATGTCTACATTTAAATTTGAGCTTGAACACCTCCGCGTGTTGCTCAGGGAGGTTTTAGCTACTCTGGATGACTGTGACACGATTATAGTGCCAGAGAAATTGTGTAGATTGGATAAATACTATGCAGTGCCTGTTTATACTGATGTTTTTCCAATACCTAAAAGGTTTTCAGAAATTATTACTAAGGAATGGGATAGACAAGGTGTACCGTTCTCTCCCCCTCCTATTTTTAAGAAAATGTTTCCAATAGATGCCGCTACACGGGACTTATGGCAAACGGTCCCTAAGGTGGAGGGAGCCGTTTCTACCCTAGCTAAGCATACAACTATTCCCGTCGAGGACAGTTGTGCTTTCCTAGATCAAATGGATAAAAAGTTAGAGGGTTACCTTAAGAAAATGTTTATTCAACAAGGTTTTATTCTCCAGCCTCTTGCATGCATTGCCCCGGTCACTGCTGCTTCGGCCTTCTGGTTTGAGTCTCTGGAAGAGGCCTTACAGGTAGAAACTCCATTGGATGATATACTTGACAAGATTAAAGAGCTTAAGCTAGCCAATTAATTTGTATCTGACGCCGTTGTTAATTTAACCAAACTAACGGCTAAGAACTCAGGTTTTGCTATACAGGCGCTTAGGGCGCTATGGCTTAAATCCTGGTCAGCTGACGTTACTTCAAAGTCTAAGCTTCTCAACATTCCCTTCAAGGGGCAGACCCTATTCGGGCCTGGACTGAAGGAGATCATTTCTGATATTACTGAAGGAAAATGTCATGCCCTTCCTCAGGATAGGTCTAATAAATTAAGGACCAAACAAACTAATTTTCGTGCCTTTCGAAACTTTAAGATGAGCGCGGCATCAACTCCCTCTAATGCAAAACAAGAGGGAAATTTTGCCCAGTCCAAGCCGGTCTGGAGACCTAACCAGGCCTGGAACAAAGTTTAGCAGGCCAAGAAGCCTGCTGCTGCCTCTAAGACAGCATGAAAGATCAGCCCCCGATCCGGTAACGGATCTAGTAGGGGGCAGACTTTCTCTCTTCGCCCAGGCTTGGGCAAGAGATGTCCAGGATCCCTGGGCATTGGAAATTGTGTCCCAGGGATATCTTCTGGACTTCAAAGCATCTTCCCCAAAAGGAAGATTTCACCTCTCACAATTATCTGCAGACCAGATAAAGAGAGAGGCATTCTTACATTGTGTTCAAGACCTCCTAGTTATGGGAGTGATCCACCCAGTTCCAAAGGAGGAACAGGGGCAAGGCTTCTATTCAAATCTCTTTGTGGTTCCCAAGAAAGAGCGAACCTTCAGACCAATCATAGATCTCAAGATCCTAAACAAATTTCTCAGGGTCCCATCTTTCAAGATGGAGACTATTCGAACCATCCTACCTATGATCCAGGAAGGTCAATACATGACTACCGTGGACTTAAAGGATGCTTATCTTCACATTCCGATACACAAAGATCATCATCGGTTTCTCAGGTTCGCCTTCCTAAACAGGCATTACCAGTTTGTGGCTCTTCCCTTTGGGTTAGCTACGGCACCAAGAATCTTTACGAAGGTTCTGGGGTCACTTCTGGCGGTCCTAAGGCCACGGGGCATAGCAGTAGCCCCTTACTTAGACGACATTCTGATACAGGCGTCAAATTTCCAATTTGCCAAGTCCCATACGGACATTGTTCTGGCATTCCTGAGGTCTCATGGGTGGAAAGTGAATGAAAAGAAGAGTTCTCTATCCCCTCTCACAAGAGTGTCCTTCCTGGGAACTCTGATAGATTCTGTAGAAATGAGGATTTACCTGACAGAGGACAGGTTGTCAAAACTTCTAAATTCCTGCCGTGTTCTTTATTATACTTCTCGCCCCTTCGGTGGCTCAGTGTATGGAAGTAATCGGCTTAATGGTAGCGGCAATGGACATAGTTCTGTTTGCCCGCCTACATCTCAGACCGCTGCAACTCTGCATGCTCAGTCAGTGGAATGGGGATTACACAGATTTGTCCCCTCTACTAAATCTGGATCAAGAGACCAGGGATTCTCTTCTCTGGTGGCTATCTCGGGTCCATCTGTCCAAAGGTATGACCTTCCGCAGGCCAGATTGGACAATAGTAACAACAGATGCCAGCCTTCTGGGCTGGGGTGCAGTCTGGAACTCTGAAGGCTCAGGGGTCGTGGACTCAGGAGGAGGCACTCCTTCCAATAAACATTCTGGAACTAAGAGCGATATTCAATGCTCTTCAGGCTTGGCCTCAGCTAGCGGCAGTGAGGTTCATCAGATTTCAGTCAGACAACATCACGATTGTAGCTTACATCAACCATAAAGGGGGAACAAGGAGTTAACTAGCGATGTTGGAGGTTTCAAAGATAATTCAATGGGCAGAGATTCACTCTTGCCATCTATCAGCTATCCATATCCCAGGAGTAGAGAACTGGGAGGCAGATTTTCTAAGTCGTCAGACTATTCATCCGGGGGAGTAGGAGCTCCATCCGGAGGTGTTTGCACAGTTGATTCAACGTTGGGGCAAACCAGAACTGGATCTCATGGCGTCTCGCCAGAACGCCAAGCTTCATTGTTACGGATCCAGGTCCAGGGATCCCAAGGCAGCGCTGATAGATGCTCTAAAAGCGCCTTGGTCCTTCAACCTGGCTTATGTGTTTCCACCGTTTCCTCTGCTCCCTCGTCTGATTGCCAAGATCAAACAGGAGAGAGCATCGGTAATTTTGATAGCACCTGCGTGGCCACGCAGGACTTGGTATGCAGATCTGGTGGACATGTCATCCTTTCCACCATGGACTCTGCCTCTGAGGCAGGACCTTCTACTTTAGGGTCCTTTCAACCATCCAAATCTAATGTATCTGCGGCTGACTGCTTGGAGATTGAACGCTTGATTTTATCAAAGCGTGGTTTCACCGAGTCAGTCATTGATACCTTAATACAGGCGCGAAAGCCTGTCACCAGGAAAATCTATCATAAGATATGGTGTAAATATCTTCATTGGTGTGAATCCAAGGGTTACTCATAGAGTAAGGTCAGGATTCCTAGGTTATTATCTTTTCTCCAAGAAGGATTGGAGAAGGGTTTGTCAGCTAGTTCCTTAAAAGGACAGATTTCTGCTCTGTCTATTCTTTTGCACAAACGTCTGGCTGAGGTTCCAGACGTGCAGGTGTTTTGTCAGGCTTTAGTCAGAATCAAGCCTGTGTTTAAACCTGTTGCTCCGCCTTGGAGTTTAAATTTAGTTCTTAAGGTTCTTCAAGGGGTTCCGTTTAAACCTTTGCATTCCATAGATATTAAGCTCTTATCCTGGAAGGTTCTGTTTTTAGTAGCTATCTCCTCGGCTCGAAGAGTTTCGGAGTTATCTGCTTTACAATGTGATTCCCCTTATCTAATTTTTCATGCAGATAAGGTAGTGTTACGTACCAAACCTGGTTTTTTACCTAAGGTGGTATCTAATAGATTGTTGTACCGTCACTGTGTCCTAATCCTTCTTCAAAGAAGGAACGTCTTTTACACAATCTTGACGTGGTTCATGCTTTAAATTTTTATTTACAAGCTACTAAATATTTTCGTCAAACATCTGCATTGTTTGTTGTTGTTTGGCCAGCAGCCTCCTGAAAGGATTACAGCTCATTCTACTAGAGCGGTAGCTTCCACATGGGTTTTTAAAATTTGATACTTTTGCTTCTTCGGAGGCTATTTTTGGGAGAAAGGTCTTGCAGGCAGTGGTGCCTTCCGTTTAAGCGCCTGCCTTGTCCCTCCCTTCATCCGTGTCCTATATCTTTGGTATTGGTATCCCACAAGTAATGGATGATCCGTGGACTGGATACACCTTACAAGAGAAAACATAATTTATACTTACCTGATAAATGTATTTCTCTTGTGGTGTATCCAGTCCACGGCCCGCCCTGTCATTTTAAGGCAGGTGTTTTTTATTTTTAAACTACAGTCACCACTGCACCCTATAGTTTCTCCTTTCTCTTGCTTGTCTTCGGTCGAATGACTGGTAGTGGCAGTTAGGGGAGGAGCTATATAGACAGCTCTGCTGTGGGTGATCCTCTTGCAGCTTCCTGTTGGGAAGGAGAAAATCCCCACAAGTAATGGATGATCCGTGGACTGGATACACCACAAGAGAAATAAATTTATCAGGTAAGCATAAATTATGTTTTTGAATCTGCTGAGCATAATAAAAAAATAAAAAAATTAATTTAACTTGAGTTACTAACTGAAGCATGACTTCAGGAGTCAGGTGTGGTCCTAGGTAGTGGTTGTTAGCAGATTCTTTTTAATGCAAATTGCAATTGCCACAGCGTGCATAAAATGTGCGTCACTAGTCTCCAAATCTTACCTTTTTAATGCCAATTGATATTGCCACAGCTGGAACAACAGTAAATAACATGTGCGTCACCACAGTCTCCGAAGCTGTTGTCGGATGTATACAAAAACACTGATAAAGTATTCCTTTCGGGGCGCAAAGAGATGGCTACCGGAACACTCCAGGAACTTCCCAAGAGTCGCTGTCTTGTGTTTCTGGTGATGTTGGAGACATCTGGGTAGTGTACAGGGAGGCCCAAAATCCTCTCCATCTCTGTGCACCACAGGACAGGACGTCCTTGTCATCCATAAGCACATGAAATTGCTGGCATTTTCCTTGCTTCAAGAAGTTCAGCTTTTGTGGTGATAGTACAGAATTAAATAAACTTTGGTTTCCTACCATACTCAAGACAATCTTGTAGTTTAAGCTTCGGACTTGCTGTGGGAAACAGTGGCCTGTCCATACCAGGAAGATGATTTAGACAGAAGTAACGAGCTCTGCTTGCAGGTGACACATGTTTATCGTCAATCATCAAAGGGGTTGCGTGCAGAATATGGCTGATGGCCCCTTATTCACATGTTTGCCCAGAGCCACAACATTTGCAAACAGCCAGAAGAAAGGTCGGTTCTCACCAGCCTTAAGTTGAGCTTCATTTACCAAATGCTGATATTCAAAAAATAGACAAACAGTGCCTTAAAAAACACATTTGCGATATGGATTCACCAGAGCAAGGTCATTGCAAGTACTTCCCATGATAACAAAATTAAAATGCCAGGGGGGCGGAGCTAGCCGTTGGAGAGTGAGGACGTGTCTGCCTGAAGCTCTCTCCTGCAGACTTATAAAACCTTGGCATTTAGTGGGTTAAAGTGCGAAATTTTGCTTTTTGCTTGCCCCTGGTACTTGTCCTGCTTACCCTAAGCACTCCGGACAGGGCTGAGGATATTTGTGGGACGTTTTGCTTACAGTTCGGGCATACTACTGCCTCTCTAACTGAAGGCGCTCCTGAGGGGGACAGCGAAGAGACCTGCTCTCCGGAGGGTCGGGGCTCCGCTCCGGAGGGCTAACTACCACCTTACACAGAAGATTGAGCAAGGTCAACTGCCCTACATCGAGCCTGCTAGATAACAGATTTTGACCGCCTGACACCTAGCGCACAAGACGCAACCTGCTCCGGATACCCCTGTCTTACCCTCAGCCCTGCCTACTGACTTGCTCCGGAGGGCCGGGGATCCGCTCCGGAGCACTTGTCAGCTGTGTGGGGTCTCCTAGCCACCGGACGCTCGGTACCTGCCTGTCTTGAGGAACTTTGGGAGCCAGCACACGTGGGAGCTCAGGTGGCCTGATCTAACGGCTGGGAGATTTGCAGAGGCGAGCGGCGAGAACTGTTCCAGTGCGGTGCCCAAGGGAGATGAAGATTTAGAGGTGCCGGGAGACTAGTTTCACCCCTCAAAGCAATTGGTGTTTGGCCTTCTTGTTAGTGCAGCACAGAAGGGCGCGAACGGCGGCCATCTTGGGCCTAGATATTAATCAGATACCAGCGCCTGTTTGACTCCTTGATCCTCCACCATCAGCAGAGGATTTGCCGCCCAGCCGCACGACGTTGATTGGTGAGACTGTTCCTCTATATATTTCCTATATGGTTGGCCGGGTGTTGGGGGGCCTCCTCACATAGAGTTGTATTGCCCAGCTTGGGGAGAGACTATTCTAGAGGGGATTTGAGCTGCTATTACCCCCCCTTGAACTTTGTGGCTGTGCAGCCTAATCCCGCACTAGAGGAGGTCACACTGTCAGGCCCTGGGAACGCTCTTGATAGGAGTAATCCTACCAATTTTACAGCAGTCTTTTAGAAGAGCATCCCCAGTGATTATTAAGACCCATCCAACAGGTCCTGTTAAGACATTCCCTGCCTGCTCACGCTATCTCCACTTGGGTACTGAACTGCTTATCTGAAACCAGACTTAAACTGCTTTCTCAAAGTTAGGCCAGCCTCAAACAGAACACCCTTAGATAGTTAAGGAACCCAGTACCTTTCCAGCCACGTACAGCAGTCTGACACATGATCTGTGTAACACATTTCTGCAGTCCATATTAGCTTGTGTATATGCCTTAGACTGTTAACAAATATTGCTGCTGTGTTATTTCATGTGTCTCTGGCCCTGTACTGCACAGCCTGACATTCCATACTAGTGGGCCTTACTATACTGTTAACTTATTGCTGCTGCGTCAGCTTATGTGTCTTTGGGCCTTGGCTCAAGGTGGAGTGTTGTGTTATTTCATTGCTGGTCTAACAACTCTTTTTTCCTGCAGGTCCATTTCATGGTAATAGTCTTGCCTGTATACTAAGCAACTGTATGCTCCATTTCCTTTGCAGGGACTTCTGTATAATATCGCCCATAATTACTTTACCACTTAGGGCTTTCATATATTAATGTAGATTTGCACTGATTAACCTATTGTGCCCTACATTTCAGGCCCTAGGTCTACATTGTGTTATTGTAGGTGTATTAGATCTGGTTTTGGAAATTGCAGAAAGTAATACCATCTTGGTTACCTTGTATGTTGACACTGTAGTGCCAGTTCTCTTTTTGTAATACTGATAATTCACACCTACAGCTGAGGGTGATTCACTTCTTTCCACCTGAGGTCAACCCTTCCTCAGTTAAGGGGTAGGTGATTCCATTTTGAGCCTAGCCTAGCCCAAGATCTGCACTATTGTTGATCTAATAAGGTATTTGTGGTATATTGACTGGTATAATCCGGCCAGCTCTGCGTGACTTCAAAAGGGTTAATTGCTGCCTTCCAATCCCTCACCTCCCCGCTCCCGCCTGGCTAGTCCAGGTGGGTCACATCCAATTCCCTTTCCCCTTCCTTCGGGTCGTATCCCCCTATTCCCCGAGGTGAGGGTCCAGATTTGTAGTATCAAATGTGAGTATTCATGTAACTTTAACCTCTAAAGTGTGACTCAGCCCCGCTCTAACCATGAGATTTTATGTAAATTGTGTGGTTGTATGTGACATGCATAACCCTTGAATTTCTTCCAAAACAGCAGTATATTACCCTTGAGCCTCCAGGGATCTATTACTCTGCCTTCCAGGGATATAGTAACTAGTCTATAAAATGCCTCACATGATGAAGAAACATCCCAAATCAAACCCCAAACCTAAGAAGACAGTCTTTGACCATTTTGCCCACTCTTCTAAGGAGTCCCTACCCCACCCAGGTGGTGAAATAAGTGAACCGGACTCTCAAGACGAGGAGTCTCAATCCAGCCTACACTCCACAACTGCCTCCCAACATTATATTACAGAATCATCGCTCAAGAAATTCCTAGCCATTCAGACTAAGTCCATCACCCAAGAAATCCAGCGCAGCTCTGCTGAACTCAAGAAAGAAATCTCAGAAATCGGTGACAGAGTTGATGCGCTGGAGTGCAAGCAGGATGATCAGGCTGTAGATCAATCCAACATTCTGGCCTATGCCGAAAATCTGGCTGAGCAGATTTCACAATTGGAGTCTAAATTGGCTGACATGGAGGACAGATCGAGACAAAGTAATATCAGATTCAGAGGAGTCCCGGAATCGGTGGCTCCAACAGATATTCAGGGCTACCTTCAGGATCTCTTCAGAGAGCTTATAGGCACCCCTGAAGGCCTCACTAGCACAATGGAGAGAGCACACAGGGCTTTGCGCCCTAGGACAGTGAGTTCTGACAAGCCGAGGGACATCATAGTGTGCTTCCATAGCTACCTATATAAGGATCGCCTTCTTCAAGCTGCCTTCCGAAAACCAAAGCTAAGTGGTAGGTTTGAGAGAGTACAATTACTACCTGACCTCTCAGCACACACCCTCCAACAACGTCGCCACTTTCAGTCAGTAACCTCTGCTCTACGCAAGGCCAACTTCCGATATCGATGGGGGTTCCCAACCATGCTCATAGTAACCAAAGATAACCAGTCCATAGCCATCACCCCACCCTCTCAAGGTACGACCCTTCTGGCCTCATGGGGTTTATTGGTGGACCCCCTGGGTGCACGGACCCAACCTCGGTCTGCCTTGAGAGCTTCAGCTCCTGAATGGTCGACGAAAGAACAGAGAGTAAAAAGACCTAAGATACAACAATCACAAGTTTCCCAAGAACACTCTGAGCCCACTGAGTAGGTTCCTTCAGGAGTCATTGGTCCTGGTTTAAATGTATATAGGCTCCTAGGTCTTAACTGATGGTTCTTATTGACTAGCCTGCAACTTGAGTCAGGCAAGGTATTTGTGAGGCTTATTGAGCCGTCAAAATGTTTACTCACTTAATAAGTTATATGTTATTTGTCTTAGTAAGATATGTTATCTGCTGTTTTGTAACCACTTTGGTTTAAGCACTTTATGTTATGATAATTATGTTAATAGAGCGGGGCTGATGTTCTTGCCCCACTGCACTAGCTCCAGAGCTGTATGCTCAACCCCCCCACTGAAGCCCACGTCAGGGCTCCCTTGAGGTGGACTACTTCCACCGCTCTAGAGGCACTATCAAGTGTCTTCTCTATTTCCTTTCCTCTCCTCTCCTTATCTTCTTCCCCACTCTGTTTCCCAGACACTGGTACTCGGACCCTCCATACCCAGCTCTTAATCACTTCCAGACATGACTTGCTCTGCTTTGAGGTTTCTCACCCAAAACGTTAGAGGACTTAACACTCCCTTTAAGAGAAGTCTCTTACTGCGCTCACTGAAACACCACAATCCTGACATAGTGTTCCTCCAAGAGACGCACTGGCTAATTGACGAGCTGATCAGACTCTCCTCCAGGGAATATACACATATAGAGTATGCACCCTTCTCCAAAAAAGCCAGAGGCACAGCTATTCTTTTGCATAAGAGGTTAGCCGTCGAACCTGTCTTGACCATTAGAGACCCACAGGCCAGATATGTCATCCTAATCTGTACCATCAACCATGTGCTCTATACACTTGTGTCAGTCTACTTGCCCAACACTCATCAGCCTAAGTGCCTCAAACACATACTTCATGTTATTTCCCAACACAAACAAGGTAGGGTTATTGTCTCGGGAGACTTTAACATGACCTGGGATCCGAAAGTAGATAGAAAGTCCTCTGACTTGGCCAGGGCGCCTCCTTCTACAGAACGACTTGCTGCAAAATTCCGTACTCTCATGACAGGATCAGGTTTTTTTGACATATGGAGGGCTATCCACACTAAGGATCGAGACTACACGCACTGCTCACAATCACATCGACAATACGCCAGACTTGATTACATGTTCTCTACGGCAGACTCACTAGATCTGGTCACTAACACAGCCATCTCTATTTGCCCCTGGTCCGACCACGACTGTGTCACTGCCGACTTCATCTCCTCAAACACTACTCGCTCTAGACCCTCCTGGCGCATGCCCCACAATCTCCTACAAGATATTGCCCTTAGAGAAAAACTGCGTACAGAAATTACACACTTCCTGGAAACTAATGACCAGGCTCAGGTTGGAGATGACACCCTCTGGGGAGCTGCTAAAGCAACCATTAGAGGCCTAATGATATCTGAACAGGATAAACTCCGAAAGCAAGCGGGTCTCTCGTTGTCCCAGGCTCACATTAAACTTAGAAATCTAGAATCCCAAAATAGAGTAAAGCCTGCTAACTCCTTAGCAGCCCAAATAATAGATCTTAAAAATCACATCTCACAACTAGAGCTTAGGAGAACCCAGGATAACCTAACTAAACTCAAACAACTGTACTTTTATAAGGGCAATAAGGCAGACACCCTTCTAGCCAACAAAATCAGAAACAGAACTAGTATCTCACGTATACATAGCATTGTCAAAGAGAGCTCCCTCCTCAAAATTCCCTCACAGATAGGGGAGGCCTTTGCTGAGTTCTACTCTAACCTCTATAGCATAGAAAGGTCTGAGAGCCCCCCTGTGACCTCAGCAGACTCTATCCGCGAGTACTTAAAAGCGCTGAACCTCCCGTCCCTCTCACCCGATCAAAAGGATACCTTAAACTTGCCATTCTCTCTCAGAGAGGTGCAACAAGTCATCAAGAATTCCAAATCATTTAAATCGCCTGGACCAGATGGCTTCCCAGTGCATTTCTATAAAACTTACATTCAAGAACTTTCCCCCCTGCTTCTTAGACTCTTTAACTTAGCTAGAAGCGAAGGTAATTTCAAGAGTGAATTCCTTGAAGCCACTATTATAACTATTTTGAAACCCAATAAGGACCCCTCTCTTTGTGCCAGTTATAGGCCAATCTCGCTAATCAACACTGATATTAAATTCTTCTCCAAAATTTTAGCTAATCGTGTTGCCAGTCTTCTTCTCCATCTGATCAATCCAGACCAAGTTGGATTTATCCCCAAAAGAGAAGGGCCAGATAACACTAGAAGACTTTTGAATGTGATGAGCCTGTCGTCCAGCCTTAATAAACCTATGGCGATTATTTCATTGGACGCCGAAAAGGCCTTTGATCGGGTGAGATGGCGGTTCCTGTGGGAAGCGCTTGATATCTTTCAATTCCCAAGCTCCCTAGTGGGAGCAATTAAAGCCTTATATTCTACTCCCTCCGCCTCGGTAAAGGGGCTCGGTTTCCAAACTCCCCCTTTCTATATCTTCAACGGGACTAGACAGGGTTGCCCCCTGTCACCCCTGCTCTTTGCGCTGGCCATTGAGCCGCTGGCAGAACAAATCAGATTGGACCCACACATGAGCGGGATCACCCTATGTGGTACCAAGCACAATATAGCCTTGTTTGCTGACGACATTACCCTTTTCTCTTCGGATCTTGCGACCACTCTTCCTAGACTCCTACAGATAGTCAGCGAATTTAATGCCCATTCTCACTATAAACTAAACATTCCTAAAACAGAGATCTACACCCAAGGCTTCCAGCACTCGGCATTGGCCCCTCTAAAAACCAAATACCCTTTCAGATGGTCGGAAACATCAGTGGCGAATTTAGGCGTCAAACTTTCCAATGACTTCCCCCGGATTATTAGGGACAATTATCTCCCTTTGCTATCGGAGCTTCGCTCCCTTAGTAAGAGTTGGAACCTCTTGCAAGTCTCGTAGATGGGACGGATCGCAGCTTTAAAGATGTCTTTCCTACCTCGTCTCACATACTTATTCCGTTGTCTGCCAATCAGAGTCCCCAGGCAAATTCTCTTACAGTTCCAGAGCGAATTCACTAAACATATTTGGCAGGGCAAACCCCCAAGGGTGGCGCAGAGAGTTCTGCAATTGCCCAGGTTAAAAGGAGGCCTGGGCTCTCCCTCGATAGTAAGATACTACGAGGGAGCCATGCTCACCCATATCTCACAATGGGGAGTCAAGCAGTCTACCTGCAAATGGCGCTCCATTGAACAGGCTTCGTTGCCCTACAACCTAACCTTACAAGACCTGATCTGGACGCCCACACACTGTCGCAGAGAATTAACCTTGATAAATCCCATCATTCGGGAATGCCTGCAATTTTGGGATAAAATCCGTCACTCTAGACAAATTGCCCCTCACCCTTCTCCCATAACCTCAATGCCCAGCCTATTGGCAGGCTTACAGGATTCCCATCCGCTGAAATGGACTCAAATCGGAATTAATGTGGTCTCGGACCTCTGGCTTCCGCCTCCGGAAAGCGGATTCAAATCTGTCTCTCAGTTAGGGGCTGATGTGGCCTTACCCCATATCCTAAAATTTGAACACCACAGAATTAAAAGCTTCTTGACCTCTTGGGGCTTTAAACCTCAGTTAGTCCGCCCACTGACCCCGTGGGAGTCCACTTGGAACCAGGGAAATAGGCTATACAGACCCCTCTCCAGACATTATACCCTGTTGGACTCTAACCTAAATTCGGATTCAACTCCCCACCTTGTAAAGTGGGATTCCCTGCTTAACAAATCACTAACAGAAGAAGATTGGGAACACGCGCTTGAGCGTACCAAAAAGGCCATACATTGCACCACCTTATTTGAGACTTATTACAAGTTGGTGGCTCATTGGTATTATGTGCCTACCAGGCTGGCTAAAATATTTACTAGCACATCCCCGTATTGTTGGAGAGGTTGTGGTCAGAGAGGGGATTCTCTGCACATCTGGTGGGAATGTCCCAAAATTCGCCCCTTATGGACTAAATGTTTTAGTGTTCTTCCCAAATTGGGAGTCTCACTACGTAGCTCTCCCGCAGTTGCCCTGCTACACATAGGTATCCACTCTATTCCTAAACATCATGCTTAGATCAGTATATATCTTTTCATGTCCATTAAACATCTAATAGCTTGTGATTGGAAATCAGAGTCCCCACCTAGCTGGACAAGAGTCTGCTCCTATATGGCCTACTTATATACCATGGAAAAAGACATATTTTATAAAGTGGGTAACTCAGACCTCTTTGAGCTTACATGGGCTGACTGGAAAGACGCATATGACACAACCTGGAAACCTAATGTTCTCTCTCCTAGTTAGCTTCTCACGGGGGGGCATAGGGTTTGATTTGGGGATAGACCCGTTTCGATCCAGATGGTTTACACGATACGCCCACTCATGACTAACGATATACCCCTCCTCCCTCTCCCTCCCCCCCCATCTCACTTCTAGACTCCTGTCCTGTCCCCTTTTCTTCTGGTCAAGAGACCTCTGTGTCTCCCTCATCCGTCTTATAAGGTACCTTTATGGATTACGGCTAATTTCTGTACTTTTGGTATCATCTTGAACAGAGTTTCATCCATTTTAAAGTGTGTAATATTACATTGCTCTGAGGACGATTTGTGTCCTCACAGTTTTTTTTTCTTTTCTTTTAATCTTATTGACATGTTCTCATTTGTAACTATGATAAGTTCAATAAAGCTCTTTGAAAAATTAAAAAAAAAAAAAAAAATTAAAATGCCACAACTACGCAATCTTCCCCTTCACATTATTATTGTCACACTCCATTGTACTCCTATGCCCAGCTCCCTGCTCTTGTTTTTGTTGAGGGTCCTGGAGCCTCTGCTAAAAAGGCCTATGGATAAAGAAGTGTACTGGGTGTCTATTCAATGTTTTTTTAGATTTCCCGGTTGCAACTAATTATCTCTGTGTTTCTAAAATCAATGCCTTTCCTGTACTCTATTATTCAAAAGGATGCCATATGTCCTCTTTCATGCTGTTGTTTTGGTTGAGGCTCCGGGACCCTCTTATAAAAAGGCCTAAGGATAAAGAAGTGTACTGGGTGTCCAAAATATGTTTTTTTCTATTTCCCGGGTCATATAAATGATCTCTGGGATTCTAAAATCAATGCCTTTCCTGTAATCTATTATTCAAAAGGATGCCATATGTCTTCTTTCATGCTGTTGTTTTGGTTGAGGCTCCGGGACCCTCTTATAAAAAGGCCTAAGGATAAATAAGTGTACTGGGTGTCTAATCAATGTTTTTTTCTATTTCACGGTTGCAACTAATTATCTCT
Source organism: Bombina bombina (assembly GCF_027579735.1). Classification (NCBI taxonomy): domain Eukaryota; kingdom Metazoa; phylum Chordata; class Amphibia; order Anura; family Bombinatoridae; genus Bombina; species Bombina bombina. Next base: position 188,541,104 of record NC_069505.1, read on the forward strand.
GGGTTTCTAAAATCAATGCCTTTCCTGTAATCTGTTATTCAAAAGGATGGCATATGTCCTCTTTCATGCTGTTGTTTCAGTTGAGGCTCTGGGACCCTCTTATAAAAAGGCCTAAGGATAAATAAGTGTACTGGGTGTCTAACCAATGTTTTTTTCTATTTCCCGGTTGCAACTAATGATCTCTGGGTTTCTAAAATCAATGCCTTTCCTGTAATCTATTATTCAAAAGGATGCCATATGTCCTCTTTCATAATGTTTTTCTGTTGAGGCTCTGGGACCCTCTTATAAAAAGGCCTAAGGATAAATAAGTGTACTGGGTGTCTAATCAATGTTTTTTTCTATTTCACGGTTGCAACTAATTATCTCTGGGTTTCTAAAATCAATGCCTTTCCTGTAATCTATTATTCAAAAGGATGCCATATGTCCTCTTTCATGCTGTTGTTTCGGTTGAGGCCCCGGGACCCTCTTATAAAAAGGCCTAAGGATAAAGAAGTGTACTGGGTGTCCAAAATATGTTTTTTTCTATTTCCCGGGTCATATAAATGATCTCTGGGATTCTAAAATCAATGCCTTTCCTGTAATCTATTATTCAAAAGGATGCCATATGTCCTCTTTCATGCTGTTGTTTCGGTTGAGGCTCCGGGACCCTCTTATAAAAAGGCCTAAGGATAAATAAGTGTACTGGGTGTCTAATCAATGTTTTTTTCTATTTCACGGTTGCAACTAATTATCTCTGGGTTTCTAAAATCAATGCCTTTCCTGTAATCTGTTATTCAAAAGGATGACATATGTCCTCTTTCATGCTGTTGTTTCGGTTGAGGCTCTGGGACCCTCTTATAAAAAGGCCTAAGGATAAATAAGTGTACTGGGTGTCTAATCAATGTTTTTTTCCATTTCCTGGTTGCAACTAATGATCTCTGGGTTTCTAAAATCAATGCCTTTCCTGTAATCTATTATTCAAAAGGATGCCATATGTCCTCTTTCATAATGTTTTTCTGTTGAGGCTCCGGGACCCTCTTATAAAAAGGCCTAAGGATAAAGAAGTGTACTGGGTGTCCAATCAATGTTTTTTTCTATTTCCCGGGTCATATAAATGATCTCTGGGATTCTAAAATCAATGCCTTTCCTGTAATCTATTATTCAAAAGGATGACATATGTCCTCTTTCATGCTGTTGTTTCGGTTGAGGCTCCGGGACCCTCTTATTAAAAAGGCCTAAGGATAAATTAGTGTACTGGGTGTCTAATCAATGTTTTTTTCTATTTCCTGGTTGCAACTAATGATCTCTGGGTTTCTAAAATCAATGCCTTTCCTGTAATCCATTATTCAAAAGGATGCCATATGTCCTCTTTCATGCTGTTGTTTCGGTTGAGGCTCCGGGACCCTCTTATTAAAAAGGCCTAAGGATAAATAAGTGTACTGGGTGTCTAATCAATGTTTTTTTCTATTTCCCGGTTGCAACTAATGATCTCTGGGTTTCTAAAATCAATGCCTTTCCTGTAATCTATTATTCAAAAGGATGCCATATGTCCTCTTTCATAATGTTTTTTCTGTTGAGGCTCCGGGACCCTCTTATAAAAAGGCCTAAGGATAAAGAAGTGTACTGGGTGTCCAATCAATGTTTTTTTCTATTTCCCGTGTCATATAAATGATCTCTGGGATTCTAAAATCAATGCCTTAACTGTAATCAATTGTTCACAAGGATGCCATATGTCCTCTTTCATGCTGTTGTTTCTGTTGAGGCTCCGGGAGCCTCTTATAAAAAGGCCTAAGGATAAAGAAGTGTGATGGGTGTCCAATCAATGTTTTTTTTTATTTCACAGTTGCAAAAAAATTATCTATGGCTTTCTAAAATCTATGCCTTACCTGTCATCTATTGTTCAAAAGGATGCCATATGTCCTCTTTCCTGCTGTTGTTTTTGTTGGGGGTCCGGAACACTTCTAAAAAGGCCGAAGGAGAACGACCTGTACTGTACTGGGTGTCCAATCATGTTTTTGCTTTCAATTTCACGGTTCATAATAAATATCGCCGTGTAACTAAAATCAATGCCATACCTGTACTCTGTTGTTCAAAAGGATGGCATATGTGGTGTTTCATTCTGTTGTGGTTGTTGAGGGTCATGGCCGTGGGACAGCATATGAAACGGCTGAAGAAGAACAACCTGTACAGCCTTGCTCCTCTTTTTAGGCAGGCCAGCTCTTTGCATACATGCCCACAGACTCTGTAACGCATGCCTCTTTTAGGGAGAGGTGCAGCCATAATGCAGGGTCAGAACCTCTGCCTGCAACTGTTATACTCAATTTTGCGAAAGGAAGTAACCTTACCATGGTTCCCTGCACGCACGTATTGTTGTTATATTTTGGTGAGGGTAATCATGATGGCCATGTAGACCACCACCGAGAGTCCTGGAAGTAACAGGGATGAGATGAAAGTGCTAAGAATAGTACAACTTGAAACAACAGAGTTAGCCATTGGTGTTAGTGCAAGACCCCTTGGCTTTTTTTTTGCTTTGGGTGCGGCTAATCATGCAGGCCATATAGAGCTGCCACCATTCGGTGTTGTATCAGGTATTAAACTAATAAGAACAGTACTACCAAAATACAGCCAATGAAGGGCCTTATGAAGATTGAGCCAAGGTTGGATTGTAGTATTTGGTTAGGCTAATCATGATGGCCATGTAGACCACCACCGAGAGTCCTGGAAGTAACAGGGATGATGAGATGAAAGTGCTAAGAATAGTACTAATTGAAACAACCGAGTTAGCCATGGGTGTTAATAGAACACCGCTCGGATTTATTTTTGTTTTGGGTGCGGCTAATCATGCAGGCCATATAGAGCTGCCACCATTCAGTGTTGTATCAGCTATAAAAATAATAAGAACTGTACTATCAAAATACAGCCAATGAAGGGCCTATGAAGACTGAGCAAAGGTTGGATTGTAGTATTTTGTTCGGCTAATCATGATGGCCATGTAGACCACCCGTAACAGGGATGAAAGTGCTAAGAATAGTACTAATTGAAACAACCGAGTTAGCCATGGGTGTTAGTCTAAGACCTCTCGGCTTTTTTTTGGGTTTGGGTGCAGCTAATCATGAAGGCCAGATAGACCTGCCACCATTTGGTGTTGTAACAGGTATTAAACTGCAAAGAACAGTACTACTTAACACAACCTACTTACCATGGGTCCCAGAGCATATGTTTGGTTATTATATTTTGTAAGGGCAATCATGCAGGCCATATAGACCTCCACCGATAGGGTGAGTATGAGTAACAGCTATTAAAATGCTAAGGACATTACTAATTAACACAACATAGTTACCATGGGTCGTAGACCAAGAGCAGATGTCTAATTATTATATTTTGTATGGGTAATCATGCAGGCCGTATAGACCTCACCAAATAGGGGGAGTTACAGAGATTAAAGTGCTAAGAATGGTAGTACTTAAAACACAACCTAGTTAAAATGGGTACCAGACCGCATGTCTTATTATTATATTTTTTCAGGGTAATCAGGCAGGCCATATAGACCACCCCCGATAGGGGGTGTAACAGGGTTTAAAGTGCTAAGAAAAGTACTAATTAACACAAGCTTGTTATCATGGGTCCAACACCGTGTTTCTTGATGTTATACTTTGTCAGGGTACTCATGCAGGCCTATATATTGATAGGGGGAGTAACAGGGATTACAGTTATAAGAATAGTACTACTTAAACACAACCTAATTACCATGGGTCCAAGACCAGATGTTTTATTATTATACTTTGTCTGGCTAATCATGCAGGCCATATAGAGCTCCAACAAAAGGGGGGGGGGTAAGAGGGAAAAGTTTTACTTAACACAACAAAATTACCATGGGTCCCAGACCGTGTCTCTTGTTGTTATACTTTGTCACGGTAATCATAACCGCCATATAGACCTCCACCAATAGGGGGAGTTACAGGGCTGAAAGTGCGAAGAATAGTACTACTTAACACAACCTAGTTGGGTCCAAGATCGCATGTTTAAAGGGACAGTCTAGTCAAAATTAAACTTTCATGATTCAGATAGGGCATGCAATTTTAAACAACTTCTATTATCTAATTTGCTCAATTCTTTAGATATCCTTTGTTGAAGAAATAGCAATGCACATGTGTGAGCCAATCACACAAGGCCTCTATGTGCAGCAACCAATCAGCAGCTACTGAGCATATCTAGATATGCTTTTCAGCAAGTGATATCAAGAGAATGAAGCAAATTAGATAATAGAAGTAAATTAGAAAGTTGTTTAAAATGACATGCTCTTTCTAAATCACGAAATAAAAAAATTGGGTTTCATGTCCCTTTAATTATTAGACTTTATCAGGGTAATTATATATCGGACAAATCTATCTATTTCTCTTCTATCGATTCTATCTAACTATCAATCTATGTATATCTATCCTATCTATCAATCTATCTTCTGTCCGGGATGTTTTGAGACAGCCACTTGTGTTTCTGACAAATTTGAAGTAGGAGGACAGAACAATCATCTTCTTCCATCTCCCGGTTCCACAAATGAAGGCCATATAGACCTCATCTGATAGGGGGAGTAACAGGTTGTAGTAAAATGTTAAGAATATTACTACTTAACACACCACGGGTCACAGACCACATGTCTTATTGTTATACTCTGTCAGGGAAATTATATATATTTCAAATCCATTTATTTATATATCAAATCGATCGAACTGTCAAACGTATCGATCAAATGTAGATTGCATCTATTGATCAATGTAATTCGTATCTATAAAATGTATATTACATATTTTGGTTGATGTCATTCGTATCTATAAAATGTATATTGCATCTTTGATTCGATAACATTCGTATCTATCAAATGTATATTGCATCTATTGATCGATGTAATTTGTATCGATCGAATGTATATTGCATCTATTGAGCTATGTACAGTGTATCGATCATATGTATATTGCATCGATTGAGCTATGTTATCTATGTATCTATCTATCAAATCTATCTATCTCGTGGTTGTGCAAGTGGACTGTTTGCGGTTGATTGCGGTGCGTAACACTTGGAGTTTGCTCTGTCACTGTGATGCAGCCGTAACCCTTACACTACCTGATAGATACAACATCATAACTGATGTTTTAAAGCACGTTATTGCAAACAATTTGGGAATGTTAGTTGATTTAGGCCCATTATGGGTTAAAAGCAGACTCTGCATAAACTATGTAATTTTCCATGGGAGTTTTGCCAAGGATCCCCCTCCAGCATGCCACAGTCCAGGTGTTAGTAACCTTGAAACAACTTTTCCATCACTATTGTGGCCAGAAAGAGTCCTTGTAGGTTTTAAAGTTCGCCTGCCTATTGAATTCAATGGCGGTTCGCGGGTTCACGAACAATACCGGAAGTTCGAGTCCACCGACATCACTACTACTTAGGATATATAGCAACCATGGACCTGTAATCCTAGCTCAAGTGATGTTAATACTCCATACCGAATGCATTTTTGAGCTTGACTTGCCATCTAGTCCCTACTTTTTCATTTTCATGTTGCTTGAGCAATACTGATAAATTTTATACTCTGCAGCTAAAATAACACATTTAGGGAAATGTATTTTACAATACACTGTCCCTTTAATATAACTGTTTGTTGTCCACATTTGCACTTGGATAGAATGTTAACCCTCAGAGAGCCCTGTAATCCCAGTTACTGATAGATGATAATGTCAGAGATTTACTGCTCTTGTCTGTGTACAGAAAACCAATAGGCAGAAGCAGCTACTATATCCACAGCTCCAGGTTTCATCCTAACACATCTATAATCTATAGCCAATATACCAGGTAGCATTCATTTGCCCTGACAGTGAGGACTGGGATTAACATCTCACTACACTGTCTGTATCATTCAGACAGGAGAATACATAAATAATAAATTGTGTCCTGAAATCATCATGTGAAGAACAACTATAATAAAGAGAGAAGAAAAATCCAGCACTTGTTCCACCAGTGACCAGTAGTCAAATAGACAATACATGTTCTAGAGGAGATATAGAAATGATAAAATACCTACAACCATTACTCTCAGAGGAGCTAACACTAATGTACGTTTTCCCCCCACGCCCTCCCTGGCATTCACCCAAATCTGAAACAGAAACTGGTCTGGGGAAAACCCTTCCTTGCATAGAAGAATATTTAGAATGGCATCAAGTGCTGAAACAAATTCTCTGCAAAGGGTATTAACATATCTGTGAGAAAAGCGCAGCCAGCCAAAACAAACCATAAATTACGTCACACGCATGCATCTGCTCTCAAGGTGTACATGATACTATGTACTGCCTATGACATGAGCAGTTGTACTGGGGAAGCAGTCAAACCCGCATCACAGATGATCCTACACAGATATTCTATCAGAATTTACAATGGAACCAAAAACAGTGCTCCAGTAAGACACCATATCACAGTTAACCAGAGCTCTGAAGTCGCGGTAATCATTCTAGCGTATAGGGCCAGATTACGAAATGGCATGCTATTGTTTGCACGCAAATGATATAGGGTTTTCATGACTGTTTGCATGTAAGATACATTACGCTCATATTACAAGTTGAAAGTAAATCCGAACATGTGAGTGCACTCATGATTTACGCTACCTCAGAGCTCTGCTTAACGGTTACACAAGTCAAAGAGATTGACAAAACACATCAAAATGACATTTAAAAGTACAGTTACACTCATAACACTGTCTAATAAAAATGATTAAAAAAAATATTGCACAAAAAAGTTATAAAGGCTCAAAGATATGAGGTCTCAGGTGTTAAAAAACAGGCAGGCAAAGGGCCTTAACATAGAGATACATACATATATATGTCTACAGATGTATAAATGTAAATATATATATATATACAGTACGTGTGTGTGTACATATGTATAAACACATAAATACATATGTGCACATATATATAATTATATATATATATATATATATATATATATATATATATATGCACTGGAGTCCTTTGCAGTCAAGTAGATAAAAACATGTAAAATCATATGTATGCATTATTCATATTTCACATTCCAATGTTCTACAAACAGCAGAATATGTTTTATGTATCATTAAATAGATAAAGATAATAATATATATATCTACACCTATATATAATCATTTGTGTGTATATATATATATATATATATATATATATATATATATATATATATATATATATATATATACAGTATATATATATATGTATGTATAAATATGTATTTGTGCAAAAAACCATCAGAGATATATTTAACTATATATTTAAGAATAAATAGAATATATTTTTCTATGTGCAGAACATTGGATTATGAAATATGCAATATTATCTTTTTATGTTATGCTTTTAACTAACCATGAACCGTTTATGCGCGACTTGTGGCTGTTGTTGTTTTTTCAACTTTTTCAGCACCATTGAAGTCTATGGGGGAATGCGATGTTGCATTCATGACTTCTCAAAGTCTCTTTGTTACCACAACTGTGCAAACTTGAGAGCGTAAACATTTTACTTTTAACTCGTAATACAAGCGTGAATCTCTGAGTGCAAAAAACATACTTATATCAGTTGCCCATAGTTGTCACAACAAACCTCTGAAGATTCAGCATTCATGATTACAAGACAGCTTATGTTAACTTTGTCTATAATGAATGTAACATTTGAATATTAACATTTGAAAGTTTACCCTTGCTAATTATGGATATCAATTAACGTTTCAATAAAATAAGGTTGAATATCTGACATCTGTTCTATCTAAACATATGACTGAATAATACAGACGTCAATTCCTACTTCCAGCATGTTCTGTTGTATCTGTAACAGCTTCTTCAGGTTCATGTTTCACTTTTTATATAGAAAAAAGGGTAAGAAAGTGTCAAGTGATACTGTCCGGTTCCTACATAAATCCCAGGCTGTTGTAACTGCAACAGCTTCTTCAGGGTAAATACTAAATAGCATAGCTAGCGTATCGCTTTGTTTATAGAAAAATGGGTAAGAAAGTGTCAAGTGATGCTGTCCTGTTCCTAGATAAATCACAGGCTGTTGTAACTGCAACAGCTTCTTCAGGGTAAATACTAAATAGCATAGCTAGCGTATCACTTTGTTTATAGAAAAATGGGTAAGAAAGTGTCAAGTGATGCTGTCCGGTTCCTAGATAAATCACAGGCTGTTGTAACTGCAACAGCTTCTTCAGAGTAAATACTAAATAGCATAGCTAGCGTATCACTTTGTTTATAGAAAAATGGGTAAGAAAGTGTCAAGTGATGCTGTCCAGTTCCTAGATAAATCACAGGGTGTTGTAACTGCAACAGCTTCTTCAGGGTAAATAGCATGGCTAGTGAATTCCTTCTGTAAAAAAATGGAGAAAAAAGAACAAACTGAAGCTGTCTGGTTTCCAGTTCGAACACGTCCTGTTGTATCTGTAACAGCTTCTTTAGGATACATAGTATGGCTAGTCTATTGCTTCCTTTATAGATAACTGGACACAAACATGTCAAATAATGCTTCCGGTCCCTAGATCCAAGATGTAACAATTTCCTTATAGCATGGCTAGTGTATTGCTTCTATTATAGGGAAATAGACTATAAAGCACCAAATGATACTGGGGGATATTTATCAAAGGTCTGGCGGACCTGATCCGATACTGCGGATCAGGTCCGCCAGACCTCGCTGAATGCGGAAAGCAATACGCTCTCCGTATTCAGCATTGCACCAGCAGCTCTTGTGAGCTGCTGGTGCAACTCCGCCCCCTGCAGATTTGCAGCCAATCGGCCGCCATCAGGGAGGTGTCAATCAACCAGATCATACTCGATCGGGTTGAATTGCAGCGATGTCTGTCCGCCTGTTTAGAGCAGGTGGACTGGGTTATGGAGCAGCGGTCTTTAGACACACAGGGCCTCAAGCTCCATCCAGGGCTTGATAGATAGGCCCCACTGACTTAATATAATAACAGAACAAGCGCCATCTAAAAGGTTCTATATAAATAAAACAATATTAATTGCACAAATAATAAGATACCTAGCAGCCTCCTTGCTACTTAGCTAACACAACTTTATCGCTCTTCCACATTCTTGCAGATCCCTTGACATTGTTGATCACCCACAGATTTTGAGTATTTTTGCTCTGTTCAGCAATATGACCAGCCTTCCCATGCTCCTCCTCCTGTGCATCTAATTACTTGTTTAGCATCTTCCCCACTACTGACATCTTATCTGTTAATCCATTGTCAGTGTCCACCAATGTGACCTTCTGTTCTTTTTAATACAGCTGTTACTGTGATGTTTCCAAAGAAAAATATATATCCATTTCATAAAGCTGTCAAAACATAAAATGCTCAAATTATTTAGTGTCATGAAAATATAAGTAACACAGAAACATTTATCAGAGAATCTGGATTTTCAATGTTTCTTCATATCTATAGAATCAAACATTTTTAAGCCAACTATTACTGTATATATATTAAACAATGTCCCAAACAGATAAGTGCCCTCCTTACCCTCTTATGGCTAGATTACAAGTGGCGCTCTAAAGTTAGTATGAGTTGCGATAAGCAATATCGTGGTCGCATTAACTAGCGAGTATATTACAAGTTGAAAGTAAACGGTTACGCTCAAGCTCAAAATAAATTTGCGGTGAACAGATTAACTCACCTAAAGACCTAGCGTAAAGTGTATAGGTTAAAAAAAAGTTGCCCTAAGCACAACATAAATACGTTAATTTAAAATATTATACTCATATATACACTTTTTGACCAAAATTATTTTATATAAGTATTAAAAAATTATAAGGGTTAAAAGGTATTTGGTATATGACAAGATATTTGACTGGAAAGGGCTATAATGTATATGCATATATTTAAATATGTGTATATATATATATATATATATATATATATTTATTTATATATATATATGTCTGTGTGTGTATACATATATACACACATAAACACACACACACACATATATATATATATATATATATATATATATATGTATACATATATACACACATAAACACACACACACACACACACACACACACACACACATATATATATATATATATATATATATATATACACTTTGGATACCTTGAAACATGACATATTTTTATTCAATGGTTATATTTATTAATATGTTTTACTGTGTTTTTACTGTAAATGTTATACATTCCACTGTTCTTCACTTAGAAGAAAATGTCCTTTGTATTTCTAAATAGATATGAAGAAGTTAATAGGGTCGTAATATCTGAAATCCTAAAGTTAGCATGCACCAGGTTTTCCTCTCGCACTAACTTTTTACTTTCAACTTGTAATACGCACATATATTTGCAATACTGCACTTTTTGGAAAATCAGTATCTCAGGACAAACTGTGGAATAAGAAAAATGTGATTGAGAAGTCTGACCGATTATTTAAATCTCGTCAGCACGAAAAGCCCATACTAAACTATTTATTAAAGTGGTTAAACCTGGAAGTTCCAGCAAGTGGTGAGGTTACCGTCATAGTGATGCTCATAGGAGTGTGTAATCTTGCAAAAGTGACAAGGTGAAGTTAACACTAAGGGGTCCATTTACTGTATTAATGTGCGGACGGACATGATCCGATATAGCGGATCATGTCCGCCGCACATCGATAAACGCTGTCAGTATTTATCATTGCACCAGAAGTTCTTGTGAACTGCTGGTGCAATGCCGCCCCCTGCAGATTTGGGGCCAATCAGCCACTAGCAGGGGGCGTCAATCAGCCTGATTGTATTCGATCGGGCGGATTGCAGTTCGCCACCTCAGAGGTGGCGGACGAGTTAAGGAGCAGCGGTCTTAGGACCGCTGCTTCTTAACTTCCGCTTCAGCTCGAACTGAAGCGGAGTGGATCTGAGGAAGCATCCGCTGCTTCATAAATAGACCCCTATGAGCAACATTTTTTTAAGCGTATACAAAACAAGTTGTGTTTTCAGTGTACTTTACCTTGCATCTGTTTATTGTTTTGCAGATGTCTTTATTCCTTCCATTTAATAAATTTGTCAGCGTACAGTCAGCAAGCAAAACCAAGACTTGCAAAAGAGAATACAATGACAACTGTGAGAAAACTTCACACACACCACAGTTCAACCGACTCTCCAAGGCTCATTTTAAGATATATGAAACCTTTTAAATATTGACTTAGTTACAATTATTGTTTACATTAAATACAATTTTTCCCAATAAAAGTTAAAAAAGAATTACAGGTTAATGTAAAGTAAAATTTTGCTGTGGGGTTTAAAACTAATTTGGATGTATACAATTAATAAAGGGTTTATCCATAATTCACTTACGATATTTAAAGAGATACTAAACCCACATTTCTTTTTTAATGATTCAGATATATCAGCAATTTTAAGCAACTTTCTAATTTACTCCTATTATCAATTTTTCTTTGTTCTCATCTATCTCTATTTAAAAAGCAGGAGTATAAAGGTTAAGAGCTGGCCCATTTTTGGTTCAGAACCTGGGTTACACTGGCTTATTGGTGGCTACAGCGGATCATGTCTGCTGCATACGCTCTCGGCATTTATCATTGCACAAGCATTTCTAGTGAAATGCTTGTGTAATGCTGCTACCTGCACATTCACGGCCAATCGTCCACTAGCAGGGGTGTTAATCAACGCAAATGTATTTGATCGGGCTGATTGCTGTTCGCCGCGTCAGAGGTGACGGACAAGTTAAGGCTTGCGTGGAATTAGAAGCATTCGGGCCTTGATAAATCGTCCCCATAGTGTTATTCTTTATATAGGTAACAATTAATGTTGTGACAAGTATGGGTCATACATGATGAGGGGGTTGAGGGCCCCCACAAATGCTAAGTTTGGCCCTGCATACTGTAGCTATCAAGGTAAACTTTTCCTTTAGAAAATCCTGTGAAGGACCTCATAGCTCTAGAGAATCTCACATGAGCTGTGACCTTTACAAATTCGGGCCCTAAGTGCTATAGCTCTATAGACCCAATAGGGCCAGTCGCCAGCCAAGCAATATATTACAGAGCTACTTGGTGTCCCTGTCATTGCATCTGGCATCCTGGTCCCCAGCCTTCTCTGGAAGAATTCAGTATTTTACTGTGTGACAACCTCCAGCATTAATCTGTGACATCTTTAGTGACTGTATATGTTATAAGATTCTAGCAGATCTACATATTTCAGTCTTTCATTCTCTCCTGTATATAAAACAGCTGCTAGTGCACTTTGCTTTATGAAACGTTAATCAAACACATTTTGACAGATAAAGAATAAACACTGCTGGGACTTTATTATAAACAATGGAAAATACAGTGTTGTCTGATATTCCCATTTATGCATAATGTAGCAGAATGAAAGTGAAATGCAGCAAATGGAAATCTGCTATACACCAGAGAGTTACACAAATGCACATTAAAGACACTTTGTAGCAAAAGGTGCAACCCTTGTTTGTAAAGTGATTATCTATAGACAGCACTGAGCATGTGGAAAATCATTACTTAAAGCCAACACCAGGTATTTTACTGCAGCAGTAGCAGATTTTATTTCACTATAACAACAGGCTATGAAAGCTGTGACATAATACTACAAGTGGGACATTAATTATCTCCCTACAGAGTTCTTGATTACAAGTGGAGCGCACAAAACATTAGCACTAACATTGCTCAAGTTAAATCAACAATATACAAGCTGAAAGTAAAATGTTATCACTTGGGAGAAAGACTCAGGCTCGCTAGCAACCGCACTAACCCCCTGTCCCCATAGACTTCTATGGAGCTCGCTTTAAACGCCTGTTCTGTTTGTTCTCATCCCAGAGTGTATTCTGGCTTATGTCTCTTGCCTAATCCTCACCTGTACCTTGAATTGTGGACTGAGAAACTTGTTGCTGATATCTGGAACGGTAATTTTGGTTGGTATTTGATATCAGGGTACTGGAACAGGTCTTGTTTGCTGATTATTCTTCTGTATGTTCCCTAACTGCTGACATGTGGTTCTGTTTTCCTGGTGATAAACTTGGACTGTGCCTGAAGCACAACTCCCGCAGCACATCTCCAGCAGCACAACTCCAGCAGCACATCTCCAGCAGCACATCTCCCGCAGCACATCTCCCGCAGAACATCTCCAACTGTACATATCCAGCAGCACATCACTCGCAGCACATCTCCAGCAGCACATCTCCCGCAGCACATCTCCCGCAGAACATCTCCAACTGTACATATCCCGCAGCACATCACTCGCAGCACATCTCCAGCAGTACATCTCCAGCAGCACATCTCCCGCAGCACATCTCCAGCAGTACATCTCCCACAGCACATATCCAACTGTACATATCCTGCAGCACATCAACCGCAGCACATCTCCAGCAGCACATCTCCAGCAGCACATCTCCAGCAGCACATCTCCCGCAGCACATCTCCAGCAGTACATCTCCCACAGCACATCTCCCACAGCACATATCCAACTGTACATATCCTGCAGCACATCAACCGCAGCACATCTCCAGCAGCACATCTCCCGCAGCAGATCTCCAGGAGCACATCTCCAGCAGCACATCTCCTACAGCACATCTCCAGCAGCACATCTCCCGCAGCCGTCGGCCAGGATGGATGTTCTGCATCGGCGGGATGAAGATGGAGCCGGAAGAAAGAAGATTGAAGATGCCGCTTGATAGAAGACTTCAGCCGGATGATGGACCTCTTCAGCCCACGCTTGGATCAAGACTTCAGCCGGATGATGGACCTCTTCAGCCCCCGCTTGGGCTTGGATGAAGACATCGCCCGGATTGGATGAAGACTTCGGACCCTCTTCTGGACGGATCGGTGATACCCGGCGTGGTGAAGACAAGGTAGGGAGATCTTCAGGGGCTTAGTGTTAGGTTTATTTAAGGGGGGTTTGGGTTAGATTAGGGGTATGTGGGTGGTGGGTTGTAATGTTGGGGGGGGTATTGTATGTTTTTTTTTACAGGCAAAAGAGCAGAATTCTTTGGGGCATGTCCCGCAAAAGGCCCTTTTAAGGGCTGGTAAGGTAAAAGAGCTTTTCAATTTTTATTTTAGACTAGGGTAGGGCATTTTTTTTATTTTAGGGGGCTTTGTTATTTTATTAGGGGGCTTAGAGTAGGTGTAATTAGCTTAAAATTGTTGTAATATTTTTATAATGTTTGTAAATTATTTTTTTATTTTTTGTAACTTAGTTTATTTGATTGTATTTATTTGTAGGTATTTGTATGTAATTAATTTATTGATATTGTAGTGTTAGGTTTAATTGTAGATAATTGTAGGTAGTTTATTAAATTTATTTATTGATAGTGTAGTGTTAGGTTTAATTGTAACTTAGGTTAGGATTTATTTTACAGGTAATTTTGTAATTATTTTAACTAGGTAGCTATTAAATAGTTATTAACTATTTAATAGCTATTGTACCTGGTTAAAATAAATACAAAGTTGCCTGTAAATTATAATTATATTGTAGCTATATTAGGGTTTATTTTACAGGTAAGTATTTAGCTTTAAATAGGAATAATTTATTTAATAAGAAATAATTTATTTCTTTAGATAAAAATCATATTTAATTTAGGGGGGTGTTAGGGTTAGACTTAGCTTTAGGGGTTAATACATTTATTAAAGTAGCGGCGAGGTCCGGTCGGCAGATTAGGGGTTAATACTTGAAGTTAGGTGTCGGTGATGTTAGGGAGGGCAGATTAGGGGTTAATACTATTTATTATAGGGTTTTTGAGGCGGGAGTGAGGCGGATTAGGGGTTAATAACTTTATTATAGTCGCGGTGAGGTCCGGTCGGCAGATTAGGGGTTAATAATTGTAGGTAGGTGGCGGCGACGTTGGGGGCAGCAGATTAGGGGTTAATAAATATAATATAGGGGTCGGCGGTGTTAGGGGCAGCAGATTAGGGGTACATAGGGATAATGTAGGTTGCGGCGGTGTGCGGTCAGCAGATTAGGGGTTAAAAAAATGTATTAGAGTGGCGGCGATGTGGGGGGGCCTCGTTTATGGGTGCATAGGTAGTTTATGGGTGTTAGTGTACTTTAGAGCACAGTAGTTAAGAGCTTTATAAACCGGCGTTAGCCCATAAAGCTCTTAACTCCTGGCTTTTCTCTGCAGCTGGAGTCTTGTCTTTAGAGTTCTAACGCTCAGGAGTTAAGAGCTTTATGAACCGGCGTTAGCCCATAAAGCTCTTAACTCCTGGCTTTTCTCTGCAGATGGAGTCTTGTCGTTAGAGTTCTAACGCTCACTTCAGCCAAGACTCTAAATACCGGCGTTAGAAAGATCCCATTGAAAAGATAGGATACGCAAATGGCGTAGGGGGATCTGTGATATGGAAAAGTCGCGGCTGCAAAGTGATCATTAGACCTTTACCTACATGACTCTAAATAGCAGCGGTAGCCCAGAACCAGCGTTAGGAGCCCCTAACGCTGGTTTTGACGGCTAATGCAGAACTCTAAATCTAGGCGTATGCCTTTTCACAGAGAAAAATATCCTGTAGCATATCAGTCTGATCCTGCCCAATGACAGTCCAGCACCAAAATACCAGGCAATTCTTCTCTGAACAAGACAAACAACAAACCCCAGACATACGTTTCGGCCTCTCTTGGGCCTGCTGGACTGTCATTGGGCAGGATCAGACTGATATGCTACAGGATATTTTTTCTCTGTGAAAAGGCATAGTGTGCAAAAAGAGACTGCACCCTGAGTGGCACTGGCCTTGTGGACAAGCACAGAAGTTTTTCTAGCTATTGTTCTGTCTCAGTGAGTGCGTCTCTCTATTTTCTTGTCAGCATGGTGAGACATATCACACCGAATCTTGCTTGGCCAGCCCTCACTGAACTCTCTAACAAAAGGTCCCAGCAAGTGCTGAGCGTGCGCCATAGAAGTCCATTACGTGTGGGATTTAGTGTGGCAGCACTATTCAACCTCAAGATGTTAGGCTTTCACTCGAGCACTAACATTTCACTTCACACTTGTAACATTGAAGTAGAAATAGTAGCAATATGGATTTCACACTAGTGATGTTAGTGCACCGTATTACTAACATTTTTAGACTCCACTTCTAATCTAGACCACTGTCTTAATTTTAATATAACATTTTTGTGATGACTTTGTGATGACTATTATTATATTATATTTAGTACCAACTCAACGTTCAATCTGAGAGTAATGGTGCTTTTTTTGTCTTTGCAAATATCCAACAAATTTATCTCAGCCCTGGACATGACCCACCAGGCTGCTGAAGCCAAGACATAGTTGATTAGTAATTACCTTGATATTATTGGGAGACAGATGATGGGCACGAGTATTGTGCAGAGTAGGAAATCTCAAACAATCCAATGACCCTACATAGGTAATCAGCTGAGACCTTAAAGAATCCAAAAACCAAGTAGCAAACAGAAAACAGCCCTGGGTTAAACACAGGCAGATAGAAATAGGAGGTCATCAAGGCTGTTTTAGGGCACTCTGATAGATCCAAGAATGAAATAACACCAGCCCAACTTACCGTTTATCAGCACAATGCATTGTTTGTTTGCAAAACTACATCTGTAAATGGTTACGGAACATGATACTATTTAAATATTGAGTATCCTCGACAATGATCAACAACAGATACATGTGATTACATCTACCCAATCACATATTGTTTCACAACACTTAGGTTGACCTGCAAATCACCTGGTCACATGATAGCGACAATTATGACATCATACACCTTAGCTTTTGACATAGAGATTTTTGTACACACACACTCAGAGTAATCTATTAAATGACCTTTAAAATTATTTTGTAAATTTGTTGTAGTGTCCTTGGATATATTTATACGTGGTTATCTCTTTCCTTGAAGGCGTTTTTTAAAGTAAACAAACTCAGTGCATCTAGATTCTCTCCCAGTTCAAATGCACTTTTTCCTTTTGACTTATTCTTTGAGATATTTTCACATAAAACTTCATCATACTTACAAACCACATTTAAAACGACATCTTATGTCTAAAAATCATATTTCCTCAAATCTATTATTTTCTTGCATAATGTATTTTCTACTAAAGGGCAATGGGCTAGGCTTCCTATCAGTCTCTGTAAAATATCCAGGGGCCTATTTATCAAGCCCCGTATGCTGCCTTATGCTGCTGTTTCTGCATGAACCTTCAGGCTCACCAGAAACAGGAGTTAAGAAGCAGAGGTCTTAAGACCGCTACTCCATAACTCGTCCGCCACCTCTGAGGCGGCGGACAGATATCCGCCCGATCGCATAAGATCAGGTTGATTGATACCCCCTGCTAGCGGCCGATTGGATGCGAATCTGCAGGGGGCGGAATTGCACAAGCATTTCTAGTGAAAAGCTTGTGCAATCATAAATGCCTACAGCGTATGCTTTCTGCATTTATCGATGTGTGGCGGACATGATCGCTATAGCAGATCATGTACGTCCGCACATTAATAAATCGCCCCCCCCCCAGTCTCTTCAGTTCTATGCAGGTTTTTGCTCTAGCACTAAAAACTAAATTTATGCTTACCTGATAAATTACTTTCTTTTACGATATGACGAGTCCACGGATTTCATCCTTACTTGTGGGATATTAACCTCCTGCTAACAGGAAGTGGCAAAGAGCACCACAGCAGAACTGTATATATAGCCCCTCCCCTTCCCCTCCACCCTCAGTCATTCGGCCGAAGGTATAGGAAGAGAAAAAGGAAAGGCTAAAAAGGTGCAGAGGTGACTGAAGTTTACAAAAAATATAAAGAAAAACTGTCTTAAAAAGAACAGGGTGGGCCGTGGACTCGTCATATCGTAAAAGAAAGTAATTTTTCAGGTAAGCATAAATTTTGTTTTCTTTTACAAAGATATGACAAGTCCACGGATTTCATCCTTACTTGTGGGAAACCAATACCAAAGCAATAGGACACGGATTAAAGGGAGGGACAAGACAGGAACCTAAATGGAAGGCCCCACTGCTTGAAGAACCTTTCTCCCAAAGATAGCCTCAGGAGAAGCAAAAGTATCATATTTGGAAAATTTGGAAAAAGTGTGAAGGGACGACCAAGTCTCAGCCTTACAAATCTGTTCCACAGATGCATCGTTTTTAAAAGCCCATGTGGAAGCCACAGCCCTAGAAGAATGAGCCGTAATTCTTTCAGGAGGCTGCTGTCCAGCAGTCTCATATGCCAGGCGGATGATACTTCTCAGCCAAAAAGAAAGAGAGGTAGCCGTAGCTTTCTGACCCCTACGCTTTCCAGAATAAACAATGAATAATGAAGATGATTGACGGAAATCCTTAGTTGCCTGTAAGTAAAACTTTAAGGCACGGACCACGTCCAAGTTATGTAACAAACGCTCCTTCTTAGAAGAAGGATTAGGACACAAGGAAGGAACAACAATTTCCTGATTAATATTCTTATTCGAAACAACCTTAGGAAGGAACCCAGGTTTGGTACGTAAAAACCACCTTATCAGAATGAAATATGAGATAAGGTGAATCACACTGTAATGCTGAAAGCTCAGAAACTCTTCGAGCAGAAGAAATAGCAACCAAAAACAGAACTTTCCAAGATAATAGTTTAATATCTATGGAATGCATGTTCAAACAGAACCCCTTGCAGAACTCGAAGAACTAAATTCAAACTCCAGGGAGTAGTAATAGGTCTAAATACAGGCTTAATTCTAGATAGAGCCTGACAAAAAGACTGAACATCTGATACATTTGCCAAACGTTTGTGAAACAGAATCGACCCTTTCTCTAATCCTTCTTGGAGAAAAGACAAAATCCTAGGAATCCTAACTTTACTCCATGAGTAACCCTTGGATTCACACCAAAAAGATATTTACGCCATATCTTATGATAAATTTTTCTAGTAACAGGCTTTCTAGTCTGTATCAAAGTATTGATAACTGAACCAGAGAATCCTCGCTTCGATAAAATCAAGCGTTCAATCTCCACGCAGTCAGTTGCAGAGAAATTAGATTTGGATGTTGGAAAGGACCTTGAATGAGAAGGTCCTGTCTCAACAGAGGTTTCCACGGTGGCAGAGTGGACATGTCCACTAGATCCGCATACCAAGTCCTGCGTGGCCATGCAGGCGCTGTCAGGATCACTGAAGCTCTCTCCTGTTTGATTCAAGCAATCACGCGTGGAAGGAGAGGAAAGGGCGGAAACACATAAGCTAGGCTAAACAACCAAGGTACTACCAAGGCATCTATCAGTTCGGCCTGAGGATCCCTTGACTGGGATCCGTATCTTGGAAGCTTGGCATTCTAACGAGATGCCATCAAAACCAATTCTGGTCTGCCCCATCTGAGAATCAATGAGGCAAATACCTCCGGGTGAAGTTCCCACTCCCCCGGATGAAAAGTCTGTCGACTTAGAAAATCTGCTTCCCAGTTCTCTACCCCTGGGATGTAGATCGCTGACAGATGACAAGAGTGGGCCTCTGCCCAACTGATTATCTTGGATACTTCTATCATCACTAAGGAACTCCTTGTTCCCCCCTGATGATTGACATATGCCACAGTCATTATGTTGTCGGACTGGAATCTGATGAATTTGGCCGAAGCCAACTAAGGCCACGCCTGAAGCGCATTGAATATTGCTCTCAGTTCCAGAATATTGATTGGAAGTAGAGACTCCACCTGAGTCCAAATACCCTGAGCCTTCAGGGAGTTCCAAACTGCACCCCAGCCCAGAAGGCTGGCATCTGTTGTCACTATCACCCACGAGGGTCTGCGGAAACAAGTCCCCTGGGACAGATGATCTGGTGACAACCACCAAAGAGGAGAGTTTCTGGTCTCTTGATCCAGAATTATCTTTGGAGATAAATCCGCATAATCCCCGTTCCACTGACCGAGCATGCACAGTTGCAGTGGTCTGAGATGAAAGCGAGCAAAAGGAATGATGTCCATTGCCGCTAACATTAATCCGATTACCTCCATACACTAAGCCACTGATGGCTGAGGAATGGACAGAAGTGCTCGGCAAGTATTCAAAATCTTTGATTTTCTGACCTCCGTCAGAAATACTTTCATGGCTACCGAGTCTATCAGAGTTCCCAGAAAAGGAACCCTTGTCTGTGGAACAAGTGAACTCTTCTCTATGATCACCTTCCAGCCGTGAGTTCTCAGAAAAGACAACACTGTGTTCGTGTGAGATTTTGTCAGATGATATGTTAACGCCTGAATCAGAATATCATCCAGATAAGGCGCCACCGCTATCCCTTGCGGTCTGAGAACCACCAACAGAGACCCTAGAACATTTGTGAAGATTCTGGGTGCTGTGGCCAACCCGAAAGGAAGAGCCACAAACTGATAATGTTTGTTCAAGAAGGCAAACCTTAGAAACCGATGATGATCTTTGTGGATTGGAATATGAAGGTAAGCATCCTTCAAATCCACGGTAGTCATATATTGACCCTCCTGGATCATTGACAAAATCTTTCGAATTGTCTCCATCTTGAATGATGGAACTCTTAGAAATTTGTTTAGACACTTGAGGTCAAAAATGGGTCTGAACGTTCCCTCTTTTTTGGGGACCACAAATAGGTTTGAGTAAAACCCCTGTCCCTGTTCCAATTTTGGAACAGGACAGATTACTCCCATAGTAAAAAGGTATTTTAATAATTTTGAAAGATGAAATCTCCCTCTTGGGAGAAAATCCTTGAATTCCAATTGATAACCGTGGGTCACTATTCCTAGTGCCCAGGAATCCTGAACATCACTTGCCCAAGCCTGAGCAAAGAAAGAAAGTCTGCCCCCTACTAGATCCGGTCCCGGATCGGGGGCCACCCCTTCATGCTGCTTTGTGGAAGAGGAAGAAGAAGTGGGGGGTCCTCATTTAAAGTTCCGAAAGGAACGAAAATTATTCCGTTTACCCCTCATTTTAACCGACCTATCCTGAGGTAGGGCATGGCCCTTACCTCCTGTAATATCAGAAATGATCTCCTTTAATTCTGGCCCAAAAAGGGTCTTACCTTTAAAGGGAATAGCTAAAAGCTTTCCTGTTTTGATGACACATCAGCAGACCAAGATTTGAGCCACAATGCTCTACGTGCTAAAATAGCAAATCCTGCATTTGTTGCTGCTAATTTAGCAATTTGAAAAGCAGCATCAGTAATAAAAGAATTAGCTAGCTTAAGAGCCTTAATTCTATCTAGAATGTCATCTAATGGAGTCTCAACCTTAAGAGACTCTTCTAGAGCCTCAAACCAAAAAGCTGCTGCAGTAGTTACTGGAACAATGCAAGCCACAGGTTGTAAAAGAAATCCCTGATTAACAAATAATTTCTTTAGTAGACCCTCTAATTTCTTATCCATAGGATCCTTGAAAGCACAACTATCCTCAATGGGTATAGTAGTACGCTTAGCTAGGGAAGATATAGCTCCCTCTACCTTAGGGACCGCTTGCCATGAGTCCCGAATGGTATCTGATATAGGAAACATTTTCTTAAAATTAGGAGAGGGAGAAAACGGTATACCTGGTCTATCCCATTCCTTATTAATAATTTCCGAGATTCTCTTAGGAACCGGAAAAACATCAGTGTAAGTAGGAACTTCCAAATATTTATCCATTTTACACAATTTTTTTTGGATTAATCACAATAGGATCACAATCATCCAGAGTCGCTAAAACCTCCCTAAGCAACAGGCAGAGGTGTTCAAGTTTAAATTTAAATGACAT
This sequence comes from Bombina bombina, assembly GCF_027579735.1. Taxonomy (NCBI): domain Eukaryota; kingdom Metazoa; phylum Chordata; class Amphibia; order Anura; family Bombinatoridae; genus Bombina; species Bombina bombina. Next base: position 188,562,776 of record NC_069505.1, read on the forward strand.
AGCATCCGAATCTGTCTGAGGCAAAACATTCCCTGAATCAGAAATTTCATCCTCAGACAGTAATTCCCTAATCCCCAACTCAGAGCACTGTGAGGGAACATTGGAAATAGCTAATAAAGCATCAGAGGATTCAGTATTTACATTAATACTTGACCTACTGCGTTTACCCTGCAACACTGGTAATTTAGGCAATACCTCTGTAAGGGTAGTTAACATAACTGCAGCCATCTCCTGCAGAGTAAAGGAATTAGACGCACTAGAAGTACTAGGCGTCGCTTGTGTGGGCATAAAAGGTTGTGACACTTGGGGAGAATTGGATGGCATATCCTGATTCTCTTCAGACTGAGAATCATCCCTAGGCACACTTACTTTATTTAAAATATGCTTTTTACATTGTAAAGCCCTTTTAGTACAAAAGTTACACAATGTTAGAGGGGGTTGCACAATAGACATGACATGTTGAACAGACTAGTAATACCACAAAAGTCGTTTAAACACTTATTTATAGCATAAAATAAAGATTAGAAAAAACGTGTACTGTGCCTTTAAGAAAAGAAAAAGTGAACAATTTTTCCAAAATGCACAAAAAACGTTAAATTATTCCCAAATTTAACTTAATATCGTTGGTTAATCCAAAAATTACTGCACCCAGAAGCAAGGGCAGAAATAAGGCTTTAGAAGTACTTATATCAACATGTAGTCAAAAGATAGATAAAAATACACGTGGCGCCTACCTGCCCCCAGGGTACTTCGAATCAAGTTTCCAACCCTTCAGACCAGCTACACAGTCCAGGAGCCACCAAGTTACTGTTTGCTGCTGCTAAGCCTGAAGAAATTGCGCCAAAATAGGCTCCGCCCCTTAAGGTCAAAAGTTGGAGTAGGCCCAAACAACACCGCATGGAAATGCAGTTTTGCACTAAAGTAAAAATACACACATAATATAACCCTCAAGGATAAAACCAATAAGTTTTAAGTGCCAAAAATAAAAAACATAAAACATCGTTTTTTATATTGTCTCCCTTGTCACATAATGCCCAAATATCAACTAATGATAAATAGTGATGTCGCGAACAGTTTGCCGGAGAACAGTTCCCGGCGAACATAGCTTGTTCGCGATCGCAGCGGCGGGCGAACATATGCGATGTTCGATCCGCCCCCTATTCGTCATCATTGCCTAAACTTTGACCCTGTATCTTACAGTCAGCAGGCACATTCCAGCCAATCAGCAGCAGACCCTCCCTCCCAGACCCTTACACCTCATGGACAGCAAAATCAAAACAACAGGGTAGGTATAAGATACAACGCTCAAATCTCAAATGCTGTTCCCAAAAGGTAAGTGTACCTCCTAACATCAAACCAAAATAGAAAAAGAACAAGGGGATATGGGAACGCGCTGTACAAAACAGCATATGAGAGGTAAAGAACTATATAAGGAATGTGGATTACACAAGATTCTTGATAAAGGCCTGACTAGGCTAAAACGCGTAGAAATTTGCTCATAACTTGTGAAATTAAGTAGTAGGTAAGGTGGTTGAGACCAACTCTAATTCACAGAGTTGTTTTTTCCTGGAAATACCATCATACCCATGATCTACTTTCTTCTGTCCAGCACTGGAATCTGAATAATATGGACACTGTTACAAACTTCACTTGCAATACAACTGCTTGACTTACATATGCGGTAGGTGCGGTGCATTGAGCCTGTTTAATATATGAATTGACTCTAGCAGGCCCATTTATCAAAGGTCTTGCGGACCTGATCCGACACTGCGGATCAGGTCCGCAAGACCTCGCTAAATGCGGAGAGCAATACGCTCTCCGCATTTAACATTGCACCAGCAGCTCACAAGAGCTGCTGGTGCAACGCCGCCCCCTGCTGACTCGCGGCCAATCGGCCGCCAGCAGGGAGCTGTCAATCAACCCGATCGTATTCGATCGGGTTGATGTCTGGCGATTCCTGTCCGCCTGTTCAGAGCAGGCGGACAGGGTTATGGAGCAGCGGTCTTTTGACCGCTGCTTCATAAGTTGTGTTTCTGGCGAGTCTGAAGACTCGCCAGAAACACGGCCCTTCAAGCTCCATACGGAGCTTGATAAATGGGCCTGTAGATGCGTATTTCCCACCCATGACCCACATTTGTTAAAAGCAGTCTGATTCATTTTTACTTCAAAGAAACGAAGTCTGTCGTTGCTTATCATTACTCCTGCACTTTGACCTCCTGACCGGAACCGGTCCACAGCACGGGACATCCCGCAAATACGGCTGTGAATGTGTCTTTGAAATTTAACTCACAGTCATTGGATACAAGCCAGAAGATTCTTGCAAGTTTTTCGCTGTTTTAAAAACAACGCAGAGGGAATTTTCCAAGTCATACCTGCACTCATATAAACAGCTGGATTAGACACTCTAATCACTGGCCTGATTGTGAAAGGACGGTAACATTGACTCTGTTTAAATTTTAACATTGTGTTACTTTGCAACATATTATTATTTTTATAGTTACTTACAGCACTACACACTGATGTTTTATAATTTATGTTGATTCTTATCCTATTTTAATTGTACTATTTTACTTTGTAACAGATGCCGGCATCGCTTATTGTAATACAATTATAAACAAATATAAACTTTTTTATTATACTCTTGTGTAATCCACATTCCTTATATAGTTCTTTACCTCATGGACAGCAGCCATTTTAGATTCATTCGGAAGCTGCATTTCTAGTGAGAGGAGGGACAGTGTAGCTGCTGCTAATTTAATAGGGAAATCGATAGCTAGGCTAGTGTATTCAGTGTCCACTACAGTCCTGAAGGACTCATCTGATCTCTGCTGTAAGGACAGCACCCCAAAAAGCCCTTTTTAGGGCTACATCAGTCGTTGTTTTTTTTTTTTCTTTGTAATCTAATAGCAGTTGCCTGCCTGCCACTGCCAGCCTGTGTGTCAGGCTCACAGCATATACTGTGCCTACTTGCTCAGTGCCACCACTCATATCTGGTGTAACATTAGTGTAAATTAAAAAAAAAAAAACTTTTACATCAGTCTGCCATTGTAATCTAATTTCAGTTGCCAGGCCAGCCTGCCACTGCCAGCCTGTGTGTTAGGCTCACAGCATATACTGTGCCTACTTGCTCAGTGCCACCACCATTCATATCTGGTGTAACATTAGTGTAAATTTTTTTAAAAAAAAAACTTTTACATCAGTTTGCTAGTGTAATCTAATTTCAGTTGCCAGGCCAGCCTGTTAGTCCCCTTGAAACAACTTTTCCATCACTTTTGTGGCCAGAAAGAGTCCCTCTGGGTTTTAAAATTCGCCTGCCTATTGATGTCAATGGTGGTTCACCCGGTTCGCAAACTTTTGTGGAAGTTCGCGTTCGCCGTTTGCGAACGGAAAATTTTAGGTTTGCAACATCACTAATGATAAATATAAAATAGGGACTCCAGTAACACCCCTCTTATTAAAATAGGTTTTACTGCTTACCCCATTCCCATACAGGGAAATAATGCCAGCCAGTGCTGATACACCAAGTCTAAGTCAAAGGCTGCACATACCTTAATGCTGCTTGTAGCATGAAACCGGTCTCCGCGCTGAAGATGTCTCATGGTTACCTTCAGAAGTCTTGTGGGAACCAGCGTGGATCTTAGTTACAAATGCTAAGATCATCAAACCTCAGGGCAGAAATCTTCTTCCATATCCCCCTGAGGAAAATAGTACGCACAGGTACCATTTAAAATAAAAAAACTTCTTGATTGAAGAAACTAAAACTAACACCTCACTTTACCATGTCTTCCTAGAATAACACAGGCAAAGAGAATGACTGAGGGTGGAGGGGAAGGGGAGGGGCTATATATATATATACAGCTCTGCTGTGGTGCTCTTTGCCACTTCCTGTTAGCAGGAGGTTAATATCCCACAAGTAAGGATGAAATCCGTGGACTAGTCATATCTTTGTAAAAGAAAAATTGTTTTTTTAGTGATCTTTCCATTAGAGCTAACTAGCAACTGGTGAGTTTGTAGAGATCTGCAAAGATATAAGCAAAGGCCACCTCATTGGGCAATACAGTCTTCAGAAAAGTCTCTGTCACCAAACCAAGGAATAAACTGGCAAAAGTAGGGCACCTCCAGGTACTAATCAGAGCATGATTGGCACTGTAAAGCTTAGAGCTAGACTAGTACCATGGTCTGGAGCCCTTCTTCACCTCTAAAAACTAAGCATCCAGGTATAAAAATGAACACCATAAGTGTTAGGTATAATAAACTGTAAGGCCCAGAGGCATATTTCCACCTGTACTTTAGACTGTGCTTAAAAATGATGATGGTAGCGCTGCCAGGATATGAGGTCTGCTATGGACATTGGTAAACATCACCTCACTGATAAAATAGCGTTCTGCCATGGGGGGCCTGAGGGGCTCAGCATGGCATAAGCTGCAGGCAAACAAAGGTACTTTCTGCATTAAGTGTTTTATACTTCATAGACTGAACGTTCCCTTTATTTGTAGTACTGGTAAATCATAGCATTTAAAAAATCTATACCTATATTTAGGGCTAGATTTATCAAAGTCATTCTCCTTTAATTCCGTCCAGAATAGCGCATACGACCTGATCGTCATATTCATCACAGCACTCTGCACCTATAATTGCGCAAATCCGAAAGAAAATCCTTCGCACTCCGCTTACATTCGCCTAGGCGCACGGGCGCGCTCCCGAGTGCAAGAATATACATTATTTAACAGCCCAACCTACAAATACGCCCAGTTTCTTATTTATCATTTCTTTGCGCCGATAGTGAACTGCAATTTCGGCTTCAATTGCGTGTTGTATATTTTGCCATACAATCTGAGGCGAACACCATTATAATACATGCTTTTACATCTTGTGATGCAGTACTTTCTTCTTTTAACTAATTTTTCAAAGGCTCAGCACCAAGAAGAGACTGTTATTGCCAGAAATTTGTGCTTCCACTGGCGCATATGATTACCAACAGTTTTACATATATTTATATATATATATATATATATATATAGAAAAGCAAAAAGAAGCACTCACTGAATCTTCATCAAAAAAGTGACAAAAACTTTTAATGCAGTTTGTGACGTTTCGGGACAGCAACAGTCCCTTCCTCTGTCAGAGGAAGGGACTGTTGCTGTCCCGAAACGTCACAAACTGCATTAAAAGTTTTTGTCACTTTTTTGATGAAGATTCAGTGAGTGCTTCTTTTTGCTTTTCTATAATTCACCGCACAGCACCCTGATAGTTGTGGAACGTTGGTGAGAGTGCACATACACCAATCTTTGCCTATATATATATATATATATATATATATATATATATATATATATATATATATATATATATATATATCGGTATATTGATATATTTATTTTTGCAATCTTAAATGATCAACATATGGCAAAAACAGCACAGAAACATTATATAATATAAATATAAGCTAAATATTAACTTAAAAAACGCTTTTTTAATAACCAAAACATGGCAGCGTAAATATTTATAGGGATGTACTGTGATAAATAGGGAGTAAATAGGGAGTAAATGCTGTTTCCAACAGGTGAAATTTATCATTATTATGCCACAGCTCACCTGCGCAAAGTTACGTCTATTTTTTTTATAAATTCAGGCACACATGTGCGCTTCTCCGGAGGCGAGCTGGGGCGCAGTTACAGGCGAAGCACATACAGAGTTCGCCTAGCCTTTGATAAATCTAGCCCTTAGGGCTAGATTTATCAAAGCCATTCTTCTTTAATTCTGTCCAAAATAGCGCATACGAACTGATCCTCATATTCATCACAGCACTCTGCGCCTATAATTGCGCAAATCTGAAATAAAATTATTCGCACTCTGCTTGCATTCGCCTAGGCGCACGGGTGCGCGCCAGAGTGCAAGAATATACATTAGTAATAGGCGTAATTTTACAGCCCAACCTAAAAATATGCCCAGTTTCTTATTTATCATTGCTTGGCGCCAATAGGGAACTGAAATTTCGGCTTCAATTGCGCGTTGTATATTTTGCCATACAGACTGAGGCGAACACCATTATAATACATGCTTTTACATCTTGTGATAGCAGAATATGTTCTATTTAATCATAAATATATATTTCTACATATATCTGATGGTAAATTGGTCAAATATACATATATATATATACATATATATATATATATATATATATATATATATATATATATAGAGAGAGAGAGAGAGAGAGAGAGAGAGAGAGAGAGAGAGAGAGAGGTTTAAAATTTACAGACTTTCAGCTGTTTGCAATGAATAAATCAAACAAAAGCAATTGAAATAGCTTAAAACAATGAATGCTTCAAGTGGTTTACCCAAATTCAACTGAAAATGCAACTTTTAATGCATTCTGCATTCTCAACATGTTCATTGCAAACAGCTGACAGTCTGTAAATTTTGACAATAAACCTGATTTGCAATGGGGGTTGAATAATTCTGATTACAACTGTATATATAAATATATATGTATAGATATATATATTTTACCAATAAACCATCATATATATGTAGAAATATGTATTTATGATTACATAGAACATATTCTGCTATGTGAAGAATATTGGAATGTAAAATATTAATATTTCACTTTGGGTTAGCGCACTTGAGAAAACACAATTGGGTTTATGCAACTTGTGTATTTGTTTTTTTCTACTTTTTGCGCTCTATTGAAGTCTGTGGGGGAATACGTTAACATGGTTAAGATATTTCGGCTTTTTGCGCACATCAGGTTAGCACTTGTGCAAAAACTGTTTACTTTTAACTTGCAATAAGCGCACTACCGCTCCACTCGTAAAATAGATAGTGTATTTAGATATCTTTTTAAAAGCATTTTGAAAACGCACAAAAAGTATGCACTGTATAGAAGGACAAGGGCTCATGAAAAGAAAATCTCTTCAGTGCTATTTATCTTTTATCCTTTGATGTGGCCAATTAATGAGCTTCAGCATTAACCAACCACTGTGCAGCATGTAGAATGGAGAATGGAGTAGAAAACTACAGGTTTCTGAGTTAAATTACAGGAAACGCAACAAAATAAATCATGAAAGTACATTAGATGCTTTTGGCTGTCATGTTTTACTTTTGCTTTGACAATTTATCTTTTGTTTTAAAAATCTGTGCAGAAATCTCCTGAAAAATCTAATATGCAATGTCTGTGTAACTAGAATTTGCTCCTATATATGATGTTATGGACAGAAAACAAACTGCCTATGATGTTGTTACATGAGGATTCTGTTGGTTTGTGATCTAGGCCAAAGATGGAGCTAATTAAAAACATATTTTATAAATTATTTTGTCTAGTAATTTATTAATCAAAGCTCACATTCAAGCAGACAAATTATTACAAGATTCTGAAATAACTGACCCTAAATGAGGTCAGAGTAGGCCGACCTTGAGATGGTTCTACTGTCAATACTAGTTCAAGGCTGACACGGCATTCCTCGTGCCCAACTGCAAGTAGACTAGGGTGTATCAAAATGTAATATGTTAGTATGATAAGGGTAGACCTGTTAATGCCTGACATGGCAACTTACTCAAGCAATGATAAGGGTAGATACATGAATGCCCGACATGGCAACTAACTCAAGCAATGATAAGGGTAGACCTTTGAATGCTTGACATGGCACCTAAATCATGCAGTGATAAAGGTGGACCTATGAAGACCTGACATGTCAATTAACTCAAGTAGTGATAAGGGTAGGCCTGTGCATGCCCGACATGACCACTAACTCAAGCAGTGATACAGGTAGTCCTGTGAATGCCTGACATGTCAACTCAACCAATGATATGGGTAGACCTGTGAATGCCTGACATGGACACTAACTCAAGCAATGATAAGGGTAGACCTGTGAATTCCTGACATGTCAACTAACTCAAGCAATGATAAGGGTGTCCCATGAATGCCAGAAGTGTCAACTAACTGAAGTAATGCTAAGGCTAGACCCGTGAATATGTGACATGGCAATTAACTCAAGCAATGATAAGAGTGGGCTCATTAAAGCCTGACATGGCAACTAACTCGAACAATGATAAGGGTGACCCGTGAATTTCTGACATGTCATCTAACTCAAGCAATGATAAGGGGTTACCATGAATGCCGGACATGGCAACTAACTCAAGTAATGAGATGGGTAGACCTGTGAATGCCTGACATGCAACTAACTCAAGCAATGATAAGGTTACACCTGTGAATGTCTGAAATGGCAACTAACTAAAGCAATTATAAGGGTAGACCTATGAATATCTGAAATGGCAACTAACTAAAGCAATGATAAGGGTAGACCTGTGAATATATGACATGGCAACTAAATCAAACAGTGATAAGGGTAGACCTGCGAATGCCTGATATGGCAACTAACTCATCAAACATAAGAGTAGACCAATGCATGTCTAACATGGACACTAACACAAACAATGATAAGGATAGACCTGTGGATGTCTGACATGGCAACTAACTCAAAAAGTGACAATGGTAGACCTGTGAATGCCTGACATGGCAACTAACTCATTAATCATAAGGGTAGACCTGCGCATGTCTGACATAGCAACTAACTTAAGCAATTATAAGGGTAGACCTGTGAATTACTGACGTGGCAAATAACTCATCAATCATAAGGGTAGACCTGTGCATGTCTGACATGACAACTATCTCAAGCATTGAAACAGGTAGACCCTGTGCATGCCTGACATGGCAACTAACTCAAGCAATGATACAGGTAGACCCTGTGATTGTTTGACATGGCAAATAACTCATCAACCATATGGGTAGACCTGTGAATGTCTGACATGACAACTATCTCAAGCAATGATACAGGTAGACCATGTGAATGCATTACATGGCATCTAACTCAAGCAATTATAAGGGTAGACCTGTGAATGTCTGACATGCCAACTAACTCAAGCAATCATAATGGTAGACCTGTGATTGTCTGACATGGCAACTAATTTAATCAATGATAAGGGAGACCTGTGAATGCCTGACATGGCAACTAACTCAAGTAATGATAAGGGTAAACATGTGTATGCCCAACATGGCAACTAACTCAAGCAATCATAAGGGTAGACATGTGTATGCCTGACATGGCAACTAACTAAAGCAATCATAAGGGTAGACCTGCGTTTGTCTGACATGTCAACTAAATCAAGAAATGATAAGGGTAGACCTGTGAATGTTTGACATAGCAAATAACTTAAGCAATGATAAGTGTAGACATGTGAATGCCTGACATGACATCTAACTCAAGCAATTATAATGGTATACCTGTGAATGCCTGACATGGCAACTAACTCAAGCAATGATAAGGTAAGTCTTGTGTATGCCTGACATTGCATATAGCTCAAGCAATTATAAGTTTAGACCAGTGCCATTGCTAGGATTTTTAGCCACACATGAAAGTAAACATTTTACATTCTATCCCATTGCTGTTTTTTAACACATATAATAATAACTTTTGTAAAAATAGGGGAGTGCAGAACTAGGTTTAAAAGTGTGTGCCAGCTTTTGATGTTTGTTCCTTTGGCTGTCAAAAAGACAAAGCAATTTGTTGTAGTCATCTGCCAGGCAAGAGGTTCTCAGTAAATAACTGCTGGACAGCAGTAAATGATGGGCAAAATCCTAGTGATTTTATATTTAGTGTCCCTTTAAGCAAAGGCAAGTGAAAGGCTGGGTGAATATAGACAGAAGACAGTAGTTGAATCTTTAACTCAACAGGATTTATTTGAAAGATTGTAGGTAATGGACCAATGAGCTTATCTGACTCAGGACTCAGTTAGCCACTGATGAGTAGACAGCTAAATATCCAGTATTGTATTATAATAAAAAAACAAGCACAACCCACAACTCAAGGTAACAGCTGCATTAATTGTATGTGCATTCAGCTAGTACTAGCTTACCCCACACAGGTCTTCTCCTGTCTAGCAACAACTAGCTCTTGCTGTTCTTCCTTCTCTTCCGTTCCTGCGCTGTTAGCGCTGCTCAAGCTCCTCCTCCCCCTTCTTCGCTGGTCACGTTCCTGGTGCTGTGACTATAAGGAACATGTACAGCAGCACCATTGATTAAAGCAATATTTATTGCAGCTTAGTGAAAAAAAATATACAACGTTTCGGATCTAGTAATTCTTAGTCATGTATAAATTGAAACACAATGAGTGTCCTTAAATAGCCTATATTGGACTCCTCCTACTATGACATCATACAGGTAATAGATCACCACCCCTTAAACTTAACCCTTAACCATACTAGTACAGAGAAATTGTATCCAAGTATTGTGTATCCATAAACCACTAATGGGAAAACCATAAATTTAAAATATTAGATATTAAAAACTCACTTGTTAATAATCCACACAAGGCAATAGGGACACAATATGCCTTGATGAATAAATTTACATATAAACACTTATCTCATTACATATGCAATTAAAGAAATACAGATAGATCCCAAGCTCTGTTCATACCTAGTGGGCCTTTTGTTTCTAGGTGATATATCCAAAATGCCTCCCTCTGTTTTAGCTTTTTCTCCCTGTCCCCACCCCTTCTCTCAATTTGAATATGTTCTATTATCTGATACCTGAATTGATTTACCAAATGACCAGCTTCCTTAAAGTTGCAGGCTACTGGGGAGTTTTCAGTCCTAATGTTGGATTTGTGTTCCGTGATACGATCACAAACCCTTCTAGTAGTCTCGCCAACATAGAATCTTGAACAAGGGCATTTTAAAATGTATATAACATATTCTGTGTTACAAGTCAAAAATCCTGAAATTGGATATTTGTTACCTGTTCTAGGGTGGAAAAAGTTATCACCTTTAATAAGCAGCTGTAAATAAGAAAGTTTTTGCCTATTCGGACGTGGATGCTGCACACATGACCACCCTTGTCCGTGTAACTAGGGAATTCCTGAAGACTTCCCCCTCTGAAACAGCCGGTAAAGAGTATGAGAAGTTGGCGAAAAAACTAATTGCTTTTGAACTACTCGACTACCTTGGCGGAGTATCATAGGGTGGCTCGCATCCTAAAGGGATTGAGAATGTACACAAGACCGACTTTAATGTGCAACAACAGAGAGTACTGTGAAAAATTCGAGTTCATCCTAAATAAGTGCTCATTGGATTTGATCGTACTTATGGTTGAATATTTGCAGCTGGAGTTGACACAAATTGATGGCATGTCGATGGAGGAAATGGATACGTTTCTAGATGAGACTAATAAGATGATTTCCCAACTCATGAAAACCATCCAGGATCGTAAAAGATCTAAATTCCAGCGAGATGAGGCTGACTACACTTCTGGGGAAATCTATCGCTGGCAGACCAGGGAAACCGGAAGTCAAAGATGTAACACTTCCGGTCCAGGTTGCAGACAACACCAGCAGACCAATAAGAGTGCAGAAACATTGGATACAATGACGGATACCTCGACGGGGGATTAATAGCACGGAAGCTGAGCAGGAGAGGGGGGGAAGCGACACTGGAAAAGAAATTGAAGCCAACAAATGGCGCAAACCGGAGACCAGGTTCAGACAAGGACAACAGAAGTGTTAGTGGTAAATATATCAAAGCAAACACTAACATCAAACGAATTAGAGACTCTAGATAAAGGATTATCTTTTTGTCCGGACTCTGACTGTAATTTCTTCCAATTGCAATAAGATTTGTACCGCTTTTTCAGGACTCTCAAGTTAAAGTCATTTTTTTCTGATATATGCTTTCAACAGTCAAGACATAATATCTACACGAAATGTATTTATGAATGATAATCTGTCTTTAAAAATGTTTGGTTTAAAAAAGAAGAGTCAATTTATACCAAATAAATATGATGCTAGCATTGATGTTTTTAGCAAACTAACCGCTAGATTTAGAGTTCTGCGGCCAAAGGGGTGCGTTAGCTACGCGTGTTTTTTTCCCCCCGCACCTTTTAAATACCGCTGGTATTTAGAGTTCACAGAAGGGCTGCGTTAGGCTCCAAAAAGGGAGAGTAGAGCATAATTTACCGCCACTGCAACTCTAAATACCAGCGGTGCTTACGGACGTGGCCAGCTTCAAAAACGTGCTCGTGCACGATTCCCCCATAGGAAACAATGGGGCCGTTTGAGCTGGAAAAAAAACAAACACCTGCAAAAAAGCAGTGTTCAGCTCCTAACGCAGCCCCATTGTTTCCTATGGGGAAACACTTCCTAAGTCTGCACCTAACACCCTAACATGTACCCTGAGTCTAAACACCCCTAACATTACACTTATTAACCCCTAATCTGCCGACCCCTAATCTGCTGCCCCTAACACCGCCGACCCCTATATTATATTTATTAACCCCTAATCTGCCGCCCCCAATGTCGCCGCCACCTACCTACAATTATTAACCCCTAATCTGCCGACCGGACATCACCGCTACTATAATAAAGTTATTAACCCCTAATCCGCCTCACTCCCGCCTCAATAACCCTATAATAAATAGTATTAAACCCTAATCTGCCCACCCTAACATCACCGACACCTAACTTCAAGTATTATCCCCTAATCTGCCGACCGGACCTCACCGCTACTCTAATAAATTTATTAACCCCTAAAGCTAAGCCTAACCCTAACACTAACACCCCCCTAAGTTAAATATAATTTTTATCTAACAAAATAAATGAACTCTTATTAAATAAATTATTCCTATTTAAAGCTAAATACTTACCTGTAAAATAAACCCTAATATAGCCACAATATAAATTATAACTTTGTATTTATTTTAACCAGGTACAATAGCTATTAAATAGTTAATAACTATTTAATAGCTACCTAGTTAAAATAATTACAAAATTACCTGTAAAATAAATCCTAACCTAAGTTACAATTAAACCTAACACTACACTATCAATAAATTAATTAAATAAAATACCTACAATTATCTACAATTAAACCTAACACTACACTATCAATAAATAAATTACATGAATAAATACAATTAAATAAACTAACTAAGGGGGGCAGAGTTGACTACCGAGCTGAGTGGATGCAGCTAGAAGGAGCTCCTGAGAAAAATATGGTTTAAACCCATTATTAGCTTATTGGAGACTTATTATTTGGGGTGTTTTTGCCCATGAGCTACAGAGTTCATATACCCTAAGTAAATAGCTTTCAAGAGGCAGAGAAAAAGAGGAAAAGAAGATTTTAAAAAACTGCTTTATTGAGCTGCCACTGCAGACTGAAGCGCCATCTTAGAGGAGCGTGTCTTGCTGCCCGACATGGCGACCCAGGAGATCCTCCTTTTGCAGGTGCAGACACTGTTTGCTGAATTTGAGTGCCGGATCCATCGCAGATTTGACCGGCTCATGGAGATCATGGGCATAGAGGAGGATCGGGCTGAGCCAAGTAGAGATGAAGATGCTATTCCCGGGCTCCAACACAGTGGCCTGTATGGCGGTGAAGACTGCGCTCCCAGCGAGGCCAATGAAACAGAGGGTTGTGAGCCTTACATGGAGGAGACAACAGGAGGAGGACAGAAATTTGCTACCAGCGAGACGCGGTATAGGATTGACACCTGTGCCGGGAGGGACCCTCCGCCCAGCTCCCGTACGTCAGAGACAATAATGGGCCTACCAACAGCCACCTTCCTGCTTGCCGAGCCAGACCCCGCATCGCACGGGGAAGAAACATTGGCGGCTCAGGTTGTGCAACCACAAATACAATATGGCCATTTGCAGATGGCAGCAGATGCTACAGCACAGTACAGTGCTCACGCATCACCAAACAAGTTGCGATCCGTTCCTGGACCGATGCGGTCAATTAGAGCAGGGGTTGGATAGAGGGATATACGGAACGAGGAGACTTTGGGCGAGCTGCACCCACCTGGAGCGTCTAACATCTTGTGAACCCTCTCTGCTATCCGGTAACTTAACAAGACTAATGCTGTATCTTCTCCTTATTCCTGTGTGCACAAAAGTAAACACTCTTATATGGATGGGCTCACACTATGGAAGATCAGTGAGCATTTGTACTCTGCTTACTAATTCTGGACATGGTACTCCTTTTTCCTTTTTTTGCCCCTGTGTGCACAAATATACATACTCTTATTTGGTTAAGCTCACAACATAGACGTTAAGTAAGCATGTATACTTCATCTATCTTCTGGCACAGTGTGGGGTATATTATTTTTTCTGTTTCCTTCATGTTTATTGTGCGATTGTTATAAGATGTGCATTTTAGTTATAATCATTGTAAATATGCTGAAAATAGCTTAAGCACTCGCTCTGAACTAAGGGGTCTTAAAAGGGGCTGCTGACGGATAAACTTATGAGGCTACAGCTTCCAGTAATGATGTAGCCCTACTGCTAGGTGACTGGTGTTATGGCTGATTGCTAAATAGCACCATTGCATTATATACACTGTTCTCATGCTGTTTGTCTGTGGGGCAATGGACTTCTAATTGATATGTGCAATTCAGAGATTTGATATCGCTCATTGCTTCCCATCTTATATGAATGTTAATGCTAGCCTGTCATGCACTGCTACTGTTTTAGCCCTATGTCCCTAGTAGTAAACTTGGAGGATTTCACCCAGACTATAGAGCCCTATATCAGATACCAAGTTAATATTGCCACTTATTTTTCCCTTGTATTTATTTCTTCTATAAGTATAAATATGTAGTACATATAGAATACCATTTACCATGCGAGCACGTGAGAACTGGTTGTATCAGAAGCCTCCTTATTATTCTTTCATTAATGTTTAGTTGCTCAGTATGTAAACCAGAAATTATATGATTGTAGTCACTCCCTCCCCCCCCCCCCACATATGTGGGGTAAGGGATAATTAATTTATCCTAAATATTTCCTTTTGGCAGAGTTGAGTAGTCCCTGCCCTGTCCGTAGAGCCTTTGCCAAAGCTTGTTCCAATAGTAGTGAAAAAATGGCTCTCCGGATCCTATTAATGATAGTTTTATTACGACATCTCTTGCGTGTCTAACTGCCTGCAGTTTGTCTCCCCTAATAAACTTGGGATTATTCTTAACCTATATACATTTCTACTGTAACTCTAGTGCTGATGTTGGGATGCCTGAGGTCCAAAGAGATTTAGGTGCGGCAACTACATATGTCTTTCATGCACCTTAGAGAGTCACCCCCTGGGGGAAGCCCTGACTAGTGTGGATGGTAAGGTGGTCTTTATGGGAAAATAAATAATGAATACTGGTTAACTCGACCCTACTATAAACTTGCAGCCTGTAGAAGACCTGGTAGCTCCCTCGCCAACAAGCCCTAGCCAAGCTTACCAAGATTTTTAACCTTCAAAGAATAACTGGCAGTTGAATCAATGATTGCCCCTGGGCTTATATGTTCATTCCCCCGCCATCAGGGGACTCCTTACTCTTACAAGCCGGGTTGCCCTATATACCATTGGGGGAAAAAAAATAAAAAATAACCCTCAGCACTGGTAACCTTTTATATTTTTTTATCTCTTCTTGTAATGATGTAGATTGTATGTTAGCTACAGTTTTCCATATTAGTACTCGGACTACTCTATGAAGCATTCTCTACAGACTTGTTTTGATGCAGTGTTTTTTTTTTTTCTCTTATGTATTTCCAGAGTGTCATGCTTATTCTCATGATCTCCTTCAATGTTAATTTAAGTTTCTATGTCTTCAGATGTGTTCTGGTTTTCAGATCCCTCAGTGGGATCTTCGTATCATCGATGACACTAGAGAGTTTACATGTTAAAATGAGAGGCATTGATGAGGGGTAATGTTCTGTCCTAGCGAAGCCCTTACTAATTGTTAAGCTGTTGTCTGTGACTGTATAACTGTATTATTCCTTGTGAGATATTGCCCTTCATTTTCCATATGTTGTACCTGTTTTCTTCGCCTCAATAAAAATATTAATATAATTAAAAAAAAAAAAAAATAAACTAACTAAAGTACAAAAAATAAAAAAAGAACTAAGTTACAAAAAATAAAAAAATAATTTACAAACATTATAAAAATATTACAACAATTTTAAGCTAATTAAACCTACTCTAAGTCCCCTAATAAAATAACAAAGCCCCCCAAAATAAAAAAAATGCCCTACCCTATTCTAAAATAAAAATAGAAAAGCTCTTTTACCTTACCAGGGCCTTTTGCGGGGCATAATTCTGCTCTTTTGCCTGTAAAAAAAAACATACAATACCCCCCCAACATTACAACCCACCACCCACATACCCCTAATCTAACCCAAACCCCCCTTAAATAAACCTAACACTAAGCCCCTGAAGATCTCCCTACCTTATCTTCACCACGCCGGGTATCACCGATCCGTCCAGAAGAAGCTCCGAAATCTTCATCCAAGCCCAAGCGGGGGATGAAGAGGTCCATCATCGGGCTGAAGAGGTCCATCATCGGGCTGAAGAGGTCCATCATCCAGCTGAAGAGGTCCATCATCCGGCTGAAGTCTTGATCCTAGCGGGGGCAATCTTGGATGACGTCATTTAAAGGAACCGTCATTCGTCGGAAAGTCGGCCAGGATGGATGTTCTGCATCGGCGGGATGAAGATGGATCCGGAAGAAAGAAGATTGAAGATGTCGCTTGATAGAAGACTTCAGCCAGATGATGGATCTCTTCAGCCCCCGCTTGGATCAAGACTTCAGCCGGAAGATGGACCTCTTCAGCCGGATGATGGACCTCTTCAGCCGGATGATGGACCTCTTCAGCCCGATGATGGACCTCTTCAGCCCCCGCTTGGGCTTGGATGAAGATTTCGGAGCCTCTTCTGGACAGATCGGTGATACCCGGCGTGGTGAAGATAAGGTAGGGAGATCTTCAGGGGCTTAGTGTTAGGTTTATTTAAGGGGGGTTTGGGTTAGATTAGGGGTATGTGGGTGGTGGGTTGTAATGTTGGGGGGGTATTGTATGGTTTTTTTTACAGGCAAAAGAGCAGAATTCTTTGGGGCATGCCCCGCAAAAGGTCCTTTTAAGGGCTGGTAAGGTAAAAGAGCTTTTCTATTTCTATTTTAGAATAGGGTAGGGCATTTTTTTTATTTTGGGGGGCTTTGTTATTTTATTAGGGGGCTTAGAGTAGGTGTAATTAGCTTAAAATTGTCGTAATATTTTTATAATGTTTGTAAATTATTTTTTTATTTTTTGTAACTTAGTTCTTTTTTAATTTTTTTGTACTTTAGTTAGTTTATTTAATTGTATTTATTTGTAGGTATTTGTATGTAATTAATTTATTAATAGTGTAGTGTTAGGTTTAATTGTAGATAATTGTAGGTATTTTATTTAATTAATTTATTGATAGTGTAGTGTTAGGTTTAATTGTAACTTAGGTTAGGATTTATTTAACAGGTAATTTTGTAATTATTTTAACTAGGTAGCTATTAAATAGTTATTAACTATTTAATAGCTATTGTACCTGGTTAAAATAAATAAAAAGTTGCCTGTAAAATAAATATAAATCCTAAAATAGCTACAAAATAATTATAATTTATATTGTAGCTATATTAGGGTTTATTTTACAGGTAAGTATTTAGCTTTAAATAGGAATAATTTATTTAATAAGAGTTAATTTATTTCGTTAGATAAAAATTATATTTAACTTAGGGGGGTGTTAGTGTTAGGGTTAGACTTAGCTTTAGGGGTTAATAAATTTAATAGAGTAGCGGTGAGGTCCGGTCGGCAGATTAGGGGTTAATACTATTTATTATAGGGTTATTGAGGCGGGAGTGAGGCGGAATAGGGGTTAATAACTTTATTATAGTAGCGGTGAGGTCCGGTCGGCAGATTAGGGGTTAATAATTGTAGGTAGGTGGCGGTGACGTTGAGGGGCGGCAGATTAGGGGTTAATAAATATTATGTAGGTGTCGGCGGTATTAGGGGCAGCAGATTAGGGGTACATAGGGATAACGTAGGTTGCGGCGGTGTGCGGTCGGCAGATTAGGGGTTAAAAAGATTTATTATAGAGTGGCGGCGATGTGGGGGGGCCTCGGTTTAGGGGTACATAGGTAGTTTATGGGTGTTAGTGTACTTTAGAGCACAGTAGTTAAGAGCTTTATGAACCGGCGTTAGCCCAGAAAGCTCTTAACTCCTGGCTTTTTGCTGCGGCTGGAGTTTCTAACGCTCACTTCAGCCAAGACTCTAAATACCGGCGTTAGCAAGATCCCATTGAAAAGATAGGATACGCAAATGGCGTAGGGGGATCTGCGGTATGGAAAAGTCCCGGCTGCAAAGTGAGCGTTAGACCCTTTCCTGACTGACTCTAAATACCAGCGGGCGGCCAAAACCAGCGTTAGGAGCCCCTAACGCTGGTTTTGACGGCTAACGCAGAACTCTAAATCTAGGCGTAATATTGCAGGATGTGGAAACACTAACGTATGAATAAAGAGATGGCTAGGAAATCAGTTACTTCTAATCTTTCCAAACTAGACAGATTAACTATTGATGGTCTGAAGAAAAGAAAATGATAATGTTAAGGACAAAGGTGGGGCAGTTGTCTTGGACAGGGATTATTTTATTAAAGAGATTAAAGGGACAGTCAACACCAGAATTTTTGTTGTTTTAAAAGATAGATAATCCCTTAATTACCAATTCCCCAGTTTTGCATAACCAACACAGTTATAATTATACACGTTTTACCTCTGTAATTACATTCCATCTAAGCCTCAGCAGACTGCTCCCTTATTTCAGTTCTTTTGACAGACTTGCATTTTAGCCAATCAGAGCTGTCTTCTTGGTAAATTCATGTGCATGAGTTCAATGTTATCTATATGAAACACGTGAACTAATACCCTCTAGTGGTGAAAAACTATCAAAATGCATTTTGATTAGAGGCGGTCTTCAAGGTCTAAGAAATTAGCATATGAACCTCCTAGGTTTAGCTTTCAACTAAGAATTCCAAGAGAACAAAGCAAAATTGGTGATAAAAGTAAATTGTAAAGTTGTTTAAAATTACATGCCCTATTTGAAACATGAAAGGTTTTTTTGGACTTGACTGTCCCTTTAAGATACATTTATCTGACCAGAATGTATATTTACCATATAATAGTAATCCACTGTCCAAGATTCAACAGGAGATTAAAACATGCCTTTGCAGAGCCTATAAGGTTGGGATTATTTTAGATGAAGTTGTAAACTTTTTAACAGTTTCATACCTCAAGACACCTGATTTTTATACATTACCAAAGGTGCATAAAAATAAAAGAGAACCCCCTAGGCGCCCCATTGTTTCTGGGGTTGGATCTGTCTTTTCAAATATCGCCATTTACCTAGATAAAATACTAAGACCCTTTGAGGAGAAATACAATTCTTTATTAAGGACACAGGAGACTTTCTGGGTAAATTGCGAGATTTGAACCTGCCTACTGGGAAATGTATCCTTTATAGTTTGGACGTATCAAGTTTATATACTTATATATCAGAACTTCTTCCTCTTCCAGGATCAGTTTTACTTGCAATTAAAAGGTACTGCTATGGGTTGCAGACAGATGCAGGTAAGCCAGCCAGTAATACAAAATGCTAGTCGTAAAAATCAACATTTATTAAACATGGATACTAAAAATTCTTAAAAACAGCAGCAGACAGAGATAAAGTGCCTAACGCATTTCGGCCCACCAGGCCTTACTCATAGACATATTTTTTGATTAACCAACATCACATTTAAGTAACATGTAAAACAATCTCATTGGATGCTGCAAGTGATTTACATAATTGACTACACGGACTTAAAGGGAAAGACCATCCCAGGCACTATGTATGTGTATCTAATTCATTCATAGTGGTACAAAGCACTCTATTATAACTTAAGCATATGTTATCAAGTAATACAAAACAAAAATAAATAAATATCTGTTACAATGGACTGTGAAACAATACTCTCCTTTTAGCTTGACCGCTGCCCTCTTTCAGTCTCTCCCCAGGGACTGTGATATACAATAGAAAAGCAATAGTAGATGGCGCTGGTCTTTGAGGAATATCAATTTCTCTAATGATAAAGAGAAACAAGGCTTGTTGTGTATGTTAAAGCCAAATAAATAAGGTGCAGTATACTCACTCCTTAAAATGCATGAAATCAGCTTGTTTGGAGTGTCTCCCTCTGGTATTAGGTAATGGTGCTCCAGGGAGGTTTCAATGCAACTGAGAGTGAAATGGAAACTCCATGAACAGTATGCAAAACTGATGGTAACAAAATAAGTAGTAACTTACTTCATTAGTAAAGAAAATCCGGCCGTCACAGCAAAAAAGGAAAAATCTTCCAATAGTATAAAAGATATATTTATTAGCTCAGCTCTATGCGTTTCAACGTTCAAAGACGTCTTTTTCAAGAGCAATTATAAAATGGTTTAAAAACAATTGAGAAGGTTGATAAGCTGTGACTCTTAGAGCCGGTTTAAATACAGGTGTATTGATGTTCCAATTTCCTGTGTAAAACAGGAAATTGGACTCACAAAGTTTCGAAAATGTTAAATGTTTTATAATATGTTCATCCCTAACTAGGATAGATGTTTCATTGCAGAGTTATAATTGAAAATATGCCGATATTACATTTCATTTTTATAATATTATATTAGTTCGGTATGAACATAAGGATTAGCCAATGAAAATCAACCGCATTGCATCATGACCAATAAGAAAAGGTCATTGTTAAAGTCCTCAATTGAGTACTGTTATAAGGAAAGTTCTATTTCAGGTCCACTTTGCTGTCACATGTTTTTAACAGCCTATCCGGACTACGCTGGTATTTGATGCTGAAAGTTCCGTTTCAGGTTTTATTCGATGTCACGTGATTTGATCAGCCTATCCGGAGCCGGTTGATGTTCGATGTAAACAGTTCCATTTCAGGCCCGTCCTTGATGTTATGTCAGTCAAATGAGGATATAAGGGGAAAGTCCAGTATGACGTATGCCACAAGAAAGTCAATGGCCATATGCTCATGTTAGACACTATTTCTGTGAAAAAAAATAAACAAGTGAACAGTATTTGTTCTAAATGGAATGCATTCAATATTATTTCTACAAATAAATCTCATACAATACATGTTTCAAGTCTTGAACGATATCTAACAGAAAAAATTAGACAGAGAAAGTTTTTGGAAGAAAAAATTTAGCAGAAAATTCTTATGTTCTATAATTATCGTTTGAACTTGACAGTGGACATTTTTAAGCATTGTCATATTATTACCATTTTAACTTGCGTGATCTTATTAGTAAATGATAATTACTTTTGTTTGCTTTTGCGAGCTCGAACATCAACCGGCTCTGGATAGGCTGATCAAATCACGTGACATCGAATTAAACCCGAAACAGAACTTTCAGCATCAAATACCAGCGTAGTCCGGATAGGCTGTTAAAAACATGTGACAGCAAAGCGGACCTGAAATAGAACTTTCCTTATAACAGTACTCGATTGAGGACTTTAACAACGACCTTCCCTTTTCTTTTTTTAAATATATTTATTGTTTTATACATTGAACATACAAGGGACAATATGATAATTCATCATAACAAGACATATATGTATTTAAGAACTCATAAACAATAGTTATCCACAACAACTAATCAAATCCCAACAAACAAACACAGAGACACCCTGCAGAGGCAACAAACAAAACAACACAAAGAAGGAAAAAAAATAAAAAATTCAGCAATCATTTCCAAGATTCATCACTACTTATAATTCTGGACACAACCAGATTAAAAACATCTTTAAAAAACATTGGCATGTTTTACAAAATGATGAAATCTTGGAAAAGATTATACCTCCTAGACCGCAGATCACTTTTAGAAGAGGAAGTAATTTTAAACAAAAATTGGCCCCCTCTTTAATAAAGGGCATGGTCCCCAAAATTCCTCTATCTATTTCTAACTTACAGGGCTTCTACACATGCAGCAGATGTAAAGGCTGCAATTATACAAAAATCATTTACTTCATTCATTACAGGCAAAACATACACGATTAAACATTTTATTACCTGTAAGACCACTAATGTTATATACTTACTTCAATGTAATTGTAAAATCCAATATTTAGGACAAACAACAAGGTTCCTAAAAACACGTATTATGGAACATCTTAATAAAATAGATAAGAAACACGATGATCATGGAGTGCCTCTTCATTGCAATACATGTCAATTATTCGATAAAAACAATTTTCTATGGATGGGAACAAAAAGAGTATCTACACACTGGAGGGGAGGGCAAATAGAACATGTGCTTGATAGGAGAGAATTATGGTGGATTCACACATTAAGAACATATAACCAATGGGGGCTTAATAAAGACAATAGCTGCTTTTGTTTAATATACTTAATATACACTTAAATAGCTCTTTTTCATCACATTGAACACTATGTATTTAATATTATTATTTTATTTCATAATAATATCACATACAATATATAAAGGTTTTATATACTGTTTATTTTATAGAAAAATTTTAATAAGCTTTTTCAAACTATGTACTGTCACTTTAAGTACATTCTGTCACGTACTATTTTAAATTTGTTTTTGCACGCCAAATAAAATGTTTATATAAAAATGTTTATATGATAAAATATTTAAATAGTTCACTCTTAAGTTCAAGTATAAGAACAAACAAAAGTAATTATCACGTACTAATAATGTTTAAAAATGTTCATTTTCAAGTTCAAGTGGCAAAGATATAATAACAAACTTGAGCTCGCAAAAGCAAACAAAAGTAATTATCATTTACTAATAAGATCACGCAAGTTAAAATGGTAATAATATGACAATGCTTCATACCGAACTAATTTAATATTATAAAAATGAAATGTAATATCGGCATATTTTCAATTATAACTCTGCAATGAAACATCTATCCTAGTTAGGGATGAACATATTATAAAACATTTAACATTTTCGAAACTTTGTGAGCCCAATTTCCTGTTTTACACAAGAAATTGGAACATCAATACACCTGTATTTAAACCGGCTCTAAGAGTCACAGCTTATCAACCTTCTCAATTGTTTTTAAACCATTTTATAATTGCTCTTGAAAAAACATAATTTATGCTTACCTGATAAATTTATTTCTCTTGTAGTGTATCCAGTCCACGGATCATCCATTACTTATGGGATATTCTCCTTCCCAACAGGAAGTTGCAAGAGGATCACCCACAGCAGAGCTGCTATATAGCTCCTCCCCTCACTGCCATATCCAGTCATTCAACCGAAACAAGACGAGAAAGGAGAAACCATAGGGTGCAGTGGTGACTGTAGTTTAATTAAAATTTAGACCTGCCTTAAAAGGACAGGGCGGGCCGTGGACTGGATACACTACAAGAGAAATAAATTTATCAGGTAAGCATAAATTATGTTTTCTCTTGTTAAGTGTATCCAGTCCACGGATCATCCATTACTTATGGGATACCAATACCAAAGCTAAAGTACACGGATGATGGGAGGGACAAGGCAGGATTAAACGGAAGGAACCACTGCCTGAAGAACCTTTCTCCCAAAAACAGCCTCCGAAGAAGCAAAAGTATCAAATTTGTAAAATTTGGAAAAGGTGTGAAGCGAAGACCAAGTCGCAGCCTTGCAAATCTGTTCAACAGAGGCCTCATTTTTAAAGGCCCAGGTGGAAGCCACAGCTCTAGTAGAATGAGCTTTAATCCTTTTAGGGGGCTGCTGTCCAGCAGTTTCATAGGCTAGGCGAATTATGCTCCGAAGCCAAAAGGAAAGAGAGGTTGCCGAAGCTTTTTGACCTCTCCTCTGTCCAGAGTAAACGACAAACAGGGAAGATGTTTGACGAAAATCTTTAGTAGCTTGTAAGTAAAACTTCAAGGCACAGACTACATCCAGATTATGTAAAAGACGTTCCTTCTTTGAAGAAAGATTAGGACACAATGATGGAACAACAATCTCTTGATTGATATTCTTGTTAGAAACCACCTTAGGTAAAAACCCAAGTTTGGTACGCAGAACTACCTTATCTGCATGAAAAATCAGATAAGGAGAATCACATTGTAAGGCAGATAGCTCAGAGACTCTTCGAGCCGAGGAAATAGCCATCAAAAACAGAACTTTTCAAGATAAAAGTTTAATATCAATGGAATGAAGGGGTTCAAACGGAACTCCTTGAAGAACTTTAAGAACCAAGTTTAAGCTCCACGGGGGAGCAACAGTTTTAAACACAGGCTTAATTCTAACCAAAGCCTGACAAAATGCCTGGATGTCTGGAACCTCTGCCAGACGCTTGTGCAAAAGAATAGACAGAGCAGAAATCTGTCCTTTTAAAGAACTAGCTGATAATCCTTTGTCCAAACCCTCTTGGAGAAAGGACAATATCCTAGGAATCCTAACCTTACTCCATGAGTAATTCTTGGATTCACACCAATAAAGATATTTACGCCATATCTTATGGTAGATTTTCCTGGTGACAGGCTTTCGTGCCTGTATTAAGGTATCAATGACTGACTCGGAGAAGCCACGCCTTGATAGAATCAAGCGTTCAATCTCCATACAGTCAGTCTCAGAGAAATTAGATTTGGATGATTGAAAGGACCTTGTATTAGAAGGTCCTGCCTCAGAGGCAGAGTCCATGGTGGAAAGGATGACATGTCCACTAGGTCTGCATACCAGGTCCTGCGTAGCCACGCAGGCGCTATCAGAATCACCGATGCTCTCTCCTGCTTGATTTTGGCAATCAGTCGAGGGAGCAGAGGAAACGGTGGAAACACATAAGCCAGGTTGAAGAACCAAGGAGCTGCTAGAGCATCTATCAGCGTCGCTCCCGGGTCCCTGGACCTGGATCCGTAACAAGGAGGCTTGGCGTTCTGGCGAGACGCCATGAGATCCAGTTCTGGTTTGCCCCAACGATGGATCAGTTGAGCAAACACCTCCGGATGGAGTTCCCACTCCCCCGGATGAAAAGTCTGACGACTTAGAAAATCCGCCTCCCAGTTCTCTATGCCTGGGATGTGGATCGCTGACAGGTGGCAAGAGTGAGACTCTGCCCAGCGAATTATCTTTGAGACTTCTAACATCGCTAGGGAACTCCTGGTTCCCCCTTGATGGTTGATGTAAGCCACAGTCGTGATGTTGTCCGACTGAAATCTGATGAACCTCAGGGTTGCTAACTGAGGCCAAGCTAGAAGAGCATTGAATATTGCTCTTAACTCCAGAATATTTATTGGGAGGAGTTTCTCCTCCTGAGTCCACGATCCCTGAGCCTTCAGGGAGTTCCAGACTGCGCCCCAACCTAGAAGGCTGGCATCTGTTGTTACAATCGTCCAATCTGGCCTGTGAAAGGTCATACCCTTGGACAGATGGACCCGAGATAGCCACCAGAAAAGTGAATCTCTGGTCTCTTGATCCAGATTTAGTAGAGGGGACAAATCTGAGTAATCCCCATTCCACTGACTTAGCATGCATAATTGCAGCGGTCTGAGATGCAGGCGCGCAAATGGCAATATGTCCATTGCCGCTACCATTAAGCCGATTACTTCCATGCACTGAGCCACTGACGGACGTGGAATAGAATGAAGGACACGGCAAGCATTTAGAAGTTTTGATAACCTGGACTCCGTCAGGTAAATTTTCATCTCTACAGAATCTATAAGAGTCCCTAGGAAGGAAACTCTTGTGAGTGGGGATAGAGAACTCTTTTCCACGTTCACTTTCCACCCATGCAACCTCAGAAATGCCAGAACTATCTCTGTATGAGACTTGGCAATTTGAAAGCTTGACGCCTGTATCAGGATGTCGTCTAGATACAGAGCCACCGCTATGCCTCGCGGTCTTAGAACGGCCAGAAGTGAGCCCAGAACCTTTGTAAAAATTCTCAGGGCTGTGGCCAACCCAAAGGGAAGAGCTACAAATTGGTAATGCCTGTCTAGAAAGGCAAACCTTAGGAACCGATGATGATCTTTGTGAATCGGTATGTGAAGATAGGCATCCTTTAAGTCCACTGTGGTCATGTACTGACCCTCTTGGATCATGGGTAGGATGGTCCGAATAGTTTCCATTTTGAATGATGGAACTCTGAGGAGTTTGTTTAAGATCTTTAGATCCAAGATTGGTCTGAAGGTTCCCTCTTTCTTGGGAACCACAAACAGATTTGAATAAAACCCCTGTCCCTGTTCCGTCCGCGGAACTGGATGGATCACTCCCATTACTAGGAGGTCTTGCACACAGCTTAGGAATGCCTCTTTATTTATCCGGTTTGCTGATAACCTTGAAAGATGAAATCTCCCTTGTGGAGAAGCTTTGAAGTCCAGAAGATATCCCTGAGATATGATCTCCAACGCCCAGGGATCCTGAACATCTCTTGCCCACGCCTGGGCGAAGAGAGAAAGTCTGCCCCCCACTAGATCTGTTTCCGGATAGGGGGCCGTTCCTTCATGCTGTCTTGGGGGCAGCAGCAGGCTTTCTGGCCTGCTAGCCCTTGTTCCAGGACTGGTTAGGTTTCCAGGCCTGTCTGGAATGAACAACAGTTCCCTCTTGTTTTGAAGCGGAGGAAGTCGATGCTGCTCCTGCCTTGAAATATCGAAAGGCATGAAAATTAGACTGTTTGGCCTTTGATTTGGCCCTGTCCTGAGGAAGGGTATGACCCTTGCCTCCAGTAATGTCAGCAATAATTTCCTTCAAGCCAGGCCCGAATAAGGTCTGCCCCTTGAAAGGAATGTTGAGTAACTTAGACTTTGAAGTCATGTCAGCTGACCAGGATTTAAGCCATAGCGCCCTACGCACCTGGATGGCGAATCCGGAATTCTTAGCCGTTAGTTTAGTCAAATGAACAATGGCATCAGAAACAAATGAGTTAGCTAGCTTAAGCATTCTAAGCATGTCAATAATTTCATCCAATGGAGCTGTATGGATGGCCTCTTCCAGGGCCTCAAACCAGAATGCCGCCGCAGCAGTGACAGGCGAAATGCATGCAAGGGGATCTGAAAAACTGTCCTCAACCAGGATAGTGGTATGCTTTGCTAAAGTAGAAACTGCTCCCTCCACCTTAGGGACCGTCTGCCATAAGTCCCGTGTAGTGGCGTCTATTGGAAACATTTTTCTAAATATAGGAGGTGGGGAAAAGGGCTCACCAGGTCTATCCCACTCCTTGCTAATAATTTCTGTAAGCCTTTTAGGTATAGGAAAAACGTCAGTACACACCGGCACCGCATAGTATCTATGCAGCCTACACAATTTCTCTGGAACTGCAACTGTGTTACAGTCATTCAGAGCAGCTAATACCTGCCCAAGCAATACACGGAGGTTCTCAAGTTTAAATTTAAAATTAGAAATCTCTGAATCAGGTTTTCCCGAGTCAGAGATGTCACCCACAGACTGAAGCTCTCCGTCCTCATGTTCTGCATACTGTGACGCAGTATCAGACATGGCTCTTACAGCATTTGCGCGCTCTGTATCTCTCCTAACCCCAGAGCTATCGCGCTTGCCTCTTAATTCAGGCAATCTAGATAATACCTCTGACAGGGTATTATTCATGATTGCAGCCATGTCCTGCAAGGTAATCGCTATGGGCGTCCTTGATGTAATTGGCGCCATATTAGCGTGCTTCCCCTGAGCGGGAGGCGAAGGGTCTGACACGTGGGGAGAGTTAGTCGGCATAACTTCCCCCTCGACAGAACCCTCTGGTGATAATTCTTTTATAGATAAAGACTGATCTTTACTGTTTAAGGTGAAATCAATACATTTAGTACACATTCTCCTATGGGGCTACACCATGGCTTTCAAACATAATGAACAAGTAGGTTCCTCTGTATCAGACATGTTCAAACAGACTAGCAATGAGACTAGCAAGCTTGGAAAACGCTTAAAACAAGTTTACAAGCAATATAAAAAATGTTACTGCGCCTTTAAGAAACACAAATTTGAAATAACAGTGAAAAAAGGCAGTTACACTAACGAAATTTTTACAGTGTATGTAACAAGTTAGCAGAGCATTGCACCCACTTGCAAATGGATGATTAACCCCTTAATACCAAAAACGGAATAACAAATGACAAAAACGTTTTTTAAACAGTCACAACAACTGCCACAGCTCTACTGTGGCTTTTTACCTCCTTCAATACGACTTTTGAAGCCTTTTGAGCCCTTCAGAGAAGTCCTGGATCATGCAGGAAGAAGCTGGATGTCTGTGTCTGTAATTTTTGCTGCGCAAAAAAACGCTAAAATAGGCCCCTCCCACTCATATTACAACAGTGGAAAGCCTCAAGGAACTGTTTCTAGGCAAAATTCAAGCCAGCCATGTGGAAAAACTAGGCCCCAATAAGTTTTATCACCAAACATATATAAAAAACGATTAAACATGCCAGCAAATGTTTTAAAATACACTTTTATAAGAGTATGTATCTCTATTAATAAGCCTGATACCAGTCGCTATCACTGCATTTAAGGCTTTACTTACATTACTTCGGTATCAGCAGCATTTTCTAGCAAATTCCATCCCTAGAAAAATACTTTAACTGCACATACCTTATTGCAGGAAAACCTGCACGCTATTCCCCCGCTGAAGTTACCTCACTCCTCAGCATATGTGAGAACAGCAAAGGATCTTAGTTACTTCTGCTAAGATCATAGAAAACGCAGGCAGATTCTTCTTCTAAATACTGCCTGAGATAAACAGTACACTCCGGTACCATTTAAAAATAACAAACTTTTGATTGAAGAAATAAACTAAGTATAAAACATCACAGTCCTCTTACGACCTCCATCTTTGTTGAGAGTTGCAAGAGAATGACTGGATATGGCAGTGAGGGGAGGAGCTATATAGCAGCTCTGCTGTTGGTGATCCTCTTGCAGCTTCCTGTTGGGAAGGAGAATATCCCATAAGTAATGGATGATCCGTGGACTGGATACACTTAACAAGAGAAAGACGTCTTTGAACGTTGAAACGCGTAGAGCTGAGCTAATATATATTTTATACTATTGGAAGATTTTTCCTTTTTTGCTGTGACGGCCAGATTTTCTCTACTAATGAAGTAAGTTACTACTTATTTTGTTACCATCAGTTTTGCATACTGTTCATGTAGTTTCCATTTCACTCTCAGTTGTATTGAAACCTCCCTGGAGCACCATTACCCAATACTAGAATGAGACACTCCAAACAAGCTGATTTCATGCATTTTAAGGAGTGAGTATACTGCACCTTATTTATTTGGCTTTAACATACACAACAAGCCTTGTTTCTCTTTATCATTAGAGAAATTGATATTCCTCAAAGACCAGCGCCATCTACTATTGCTTTTCTATAAGCATATGTTATGACTACAGCTGATACAACAAATAAACAATAATGTGGTTATTAATAATAAACAATAAAAAATGGCAAAAAAAAGAAACTAAAACTAATATAAGGAAAAAGCAAAAGTTAATTAGCTATGCCTCCTAACCTATATTGTTTAAATACTAATTATTAAATCACTAAACCAGTATCAAGTGCAGACGTACTACATACTGATTCAACATCATATATGTGTAAATACCACAGAAATTAATTACTATATTTAGATGTGGGTAAAGATATATTGATGTATACCAATTTGGGGGATGGAGGCATCATTATTAAGTGGGTTACAATAACTCAAAAGAGGACTAAAGTACAGTTTCTACACCAAAATGTGGTTCCCATTATCTACAAATACTACTGGCACAAGTGTATATTATTTATGTTGCCAGAAGTTTATTATATCACCATCAATGTTAAGTCCCTTTGGTCTCCTGGTCTGTAACAAGAAGATCCAAGAGGCTTCTCTGTATAGTAATCTGTTGACTCTGTTCCCATCCCTTGGTTTTGGGCGTACGGTTTCTATGACCTGCCAACTAAAGGTGGTGAGATCCTGATTGTGGCAATTAATAAAATGCCTGGCCAGATCCGAACATTATCTTCCATTGTTAATGTTATTTAAATGCTCCCTGATACGGGACCTCACTTTCCTAGTAGAGCAACCAGTATACTGGACCTCACAATGTGTGCACTCTATTAGATATACCACAAATGTGGTACAACAATTAGTGCAACAATCAAGTTGGTATACTTTGTGTGTACTCCTAGACTGAAATTGGGACCCTACCTTGGTATAAGAACAAGCAATACATTTTCCATAATGGCACTTAAAGTGTCCCTTCACTGTGAGCCAACTTCTGGCACCTACCCTTTGTTTGTGAGACCTCTAGCAATGCTCTATTTAATGTTTTTAATGAATAGCCTCTTTGCAAGAGTGATTGTTTTAGCTTCTCACTTTCTGACAGAAAGCCGGACATCTCAGTACAATTGCATTTTATACGTATAAATTGACCATTTGCCACACCAAAGCCTGTATGCCTGGGGTGGCAACTTCTAGCACGCAAAATTGTATTTGATGTTATCAGCATTCTGTAGAATGTGCTGCTTAACTTAGTAGTGTCAGGATTGCCATTTAAAGTAATATCAAGATAAGGAATCATTGACTTCTCGTATTGGTAAGTAAATTGCAACCCAACATGATTAGAATTTAAATAATTTACAAACTGTGATGCCTCCTCTACAGTTCTAGTCCAAATGAAGAGAAGGTCATCGATATAACAGTTGTACATTTGTATGTACTTTCTAAAGGGGTTATCTTCTCCAAAGACATGGGACCTCTCCCACCAACCCATGTAAATATTGGCATATGCTGGTGCAAATTTTGCGCCCATGGCAGTCCCACGTCTTATGTTCCACGTCTTTAGAGAAAGAACTCACCTTCGAATTGAAAATAATTATGCTTTAAGAGGAAGTCAAGGGCCCTAGAAATGAAATTTCTCAGACCAAGATCATAATTGCTGTGATTAGCCAAAAGATTGTCAACTCCAATGACTCCTGCCTGATGTGGGATGGCCGAATAAAGCCCCACAACATCAATTGTGAGCCATGTACAATTTGCCTTCCAGACTAGACCATCCAAATAAGATAATAGATGCTTGGCATCCCTTAAAAAGGAAGGGAGCTGATACACCACTGGTTGTAAGAGGGATTCCGCCCAACTGGACAAATGTTCAAAGAGGGAACCAATTCCTGAGACAATCGGTCTTCCTCTCACCTTCTCCAAGGACTTATGGACCTTGGGGAGGTGATGGAAGATCGGAGTAACCGGATTGGATACTAGAAGATAGTTATAAGTATCTAAATCAAAGATACCCTTCTGAAAACCATTGTCTAAAAAATCCAATAATTGTCTCTTGAAACTTTCAATTGGGTTCCCTGGAAGTCTGGTATATTCTTCCTGGTCACTTTACTGTCTAACAGCTTCTAGGATATAGGCCTCCTTATTAAGAACTACGATACTGCCCCCCTTGTCTGCCTGTTTAATGACTATATTGTCACATGCCTTCAATGTGGAGAGAGCATGTCTCAATTCTGGCTTCAGATTTGGGGGGAATTTATTGTGCTCTTTTAACAATTTCACCAAGTCCTCTTCAACCTTGTGAGGAAAGGCCTCTAAAGATGGACCCCTATCCCTCACAGGGTAAAAAATAGACTTGGGCTTGAATTGACCATGATTACTCTTCAAAAAAGAGGGTTGTATATCGTGACTTCCCCCTAATTCATGCAGGGACAAATAGTCACAACCCTCAGAGAAATTAAAAATATCATAGATACAAGGCATATTGTGAGTTTCCTGGTCACATGAATAATCAACTTGTTCCTGACCTGATTCTTGGGTCTCTCCCTCCTTCCAAAAATATTTTTTGAGGGTGAGATCTCTCACTAACCTGTTCACATCTGTGATAGTTTCAAAAAGGTCACATTTTTTTAGTAGGGACAAACCCTAATCCTAGACTCAAAACCTCAGTTTCTGGGGGTGTCAATTCCCTGTCTGATAAATTTATGATCTTTATATCTGATATTTGTTGCAAGATGCTCTCGCTCTGGCGTCTCTTGAGGAACGCCCTCCTCCTCTTATGTTTCCTCCTCCTTCTTTTAAGTATGTTGCCTGACAAAAATCCTGGTATGGTTTTAAACGTCGCTCCAACCTATGTCAATATTTTTATGAATTGTTTAAAAAAACTTTTTGTTTATGAGAATTGTTTATTTCATCAGTGTGGCCCCACCTGGTGCCACTACATTGATGTTATTTTTGGTATATGGTTGGGAGATGTTGGAACCCTATAGGAATTTGTGTCTCAGTTAAATGAGGCTACTGACCATATTAAGTTTACTCTGGAGTACAGTGAGGAGGAAATTATTTTCCTGGATACTAGGGTTTATAAGGATGATGAGGGTATACAAATAGATTTATACAAAAAAAGTATAGATCGTAACAATTTATTACGGTATGATAGTGCTCATCCTGCACCCCTCAAAAAATCTTTACTAGGAGTCAATTTCTTTGATTATGTAGAATTGTGACTCAGAAAGACAGAACAGGGTCCAGATTATATAAAATGGCAGATCTATTTAAAGAGAGGGGTTACCCAAATGATTTAATTAAAGATGAAACCAAGCACATTTTGGAAATGTATGATAATCCTTTAGTAAATGAGAGAAGTAACATAGTAACATAGTAGATAAGGTTGAAAAAAAGACTGAAGTCCATCGAGTTCAACCTATACAAATCTAAAATACTTACAAAAAGCTCCAGTTAAGCTTAAATAACCCCATTAAAATGTGACCCATTTAATACTAGCAATCATATCCATGAATTTTGTTTGTATACAGAAACTTATCCAGACTATTTTTAAATGTATCTATGGTATTAGCATTCACTACCTCCTTTGGTAATGAGTTCCACAATTTTATTGCTCTCACAGTGAAAAAACGTTTCCGTTGCAGGAAATTCAATCTCCTTTCCTCCAACCTTAAATTATGACCTCTTGTCAGAAACAATTTTCTTGGAATAAACAGAGCTTCTGCCATCTCTGTATATGGGCCTTGAATATATTTATATAAAGTAATCATGTCACCTCTCAAGCGCTTTTTTTCTAAAGAAAACAGACCCAGTTTGGCTAGCCTCTCCTCATAGGTTAATTTCTCCAATCCCCTTATTAGCTTTGTGGCCCTTCTCTGAACTTTTTCTAGTTCTGCAATATCTTTTTTAGCAATTGGTCCCCAGAACTGCACTCCAAACTCAAGGTGAGGTCTTACCAGGGCTTTATATAATGACAGAATTATGCTTTCCTCCCTTGAATCAATGCCTCTTTTAATACATGCTAGTATCTTATTAGCCTTTGAAGCCGCTGCCCTGCATTGTGCACCCATCTTTAGCTTGTTATCTATTACTACTCCCAAATCCCTTTCCTCCTGTGTTTGGCTAAGTCTTGTCCCATTTAAAAAATACGTAGCCTGCTTATTTTTACTTCCAAAATGTAGAACCTTGCATTTTTCCGTATTAAATCTCATTTTCCATTCACTTGCCCATAGTTCTAATTTTAGCAAATCCCTTTGTAAAGACAGTTCGTCCTGCTCTGACCTTATGACCTTACTTAACTTAGTATCATCTGCAAAAATAGAGATGTCGCTATTTAATCCTTGTTCCAAGTCATTTATAAAAATATTAAAAAGAACAGGGCCCAGTACTGATCCCTGGGGGACGCCACTGATTACCTTTGTCCAATCTGAGTATGATCCATTTACTACTACTCGTTGCTCCCTATCTTTTATCCAGTTATTTATCCATGAGCTAACATTTTCAGCTATTCCCAGTCCCTAAGTGGAAAGGGTATTAGCCCGGAAAGGGTATTAAAGGTAAAGATAGATTGCTTTTTGTATCCCAATACAATAGACAAAGTGGCAAAATAATGCATTAATAAACATTGGTATATATTGAAATTTAGTAATCCACATATTCTAGAATTTCAAAAACCTCCCATGGCAGCGTACAAAAGAGCCAGAAATCTGAGAGACCAACTTATTAAATCAGATATAGGGACTGAAAAAACATCAAGGCATGTCTGCTTCCCATGTCTGGGTTGTTGCATTGCAACAACCTTATTAAAGGTGATAACTTTGTCCACCCTAGAACAGGTAAAAAATATCACATTTCAGGATTTTTGACTTGTAACACAGAATATGTTATATACATTTTAAAATGCCCGTGTTCAAGATTCTATGTTGGCAAGACTACTAGGAGGGTTTGTGATCGTATCACGGAACACAAATCCAACATTAGGACTGAAAACTCCCCAGTAGCCTGCCACTTTAAGGAAGCTGGCCATTTGGTAAGTCAACTCAGGTATCAGATCATAGAACATATTTAAATTGAGAGAAGGGGTGGGGACAGGGAGAAAAAGCTAAAACAGAGGGAGGTATTTTGGATATATCACCTAGAAACAAAAGGCCCCCTAGGTATGAACAGAGCTTGGGATCTATCTGTATTTCTTTAATTGCATATGTAATGAGATAAATGTTTATATGTAAATGTATACATCAATGCAGATTGTGCCTCTTATTGCCTTGTGGGGATTATTAACAAGTGAGTTTTTAATGTCTAATATTTTAAATTTATGGTTTTCACATTAGTGGTTTATGGATACACAATACTTGGATACAATTTCTCTGTACTAGTGTGGTTAAGTTTAAGCGGTGATAATCTATTACCTGCAAGATGTCGTAGTAGGAGGAGTCCAATATAGGCTATTTAAGGACACTCATTGTGTTTCAATTTATACATGACTAAGGATCACTAGATCTGAAACGTTGTATATTTTTTTCACTAAGCTGCAATAAATATTGCTTTAAATCGATGGCGCTGCTGTACTATTTTCTTTGAATATCTGTTTAAGGCTTTGGTGATGTGAAGCCTGTCAGTTTGCACGTCTTTTGCTACCCTGGTGCTATAGGTTCTTGAACTCTACTATAAGGAACATGTTCAAGGCTAAAATGGAGCATGAGTGATGTGTTTAGCTGCATGTGTTGGTGGGTGGGGGGGCATGTTCTGTGTACTGCACGCACTATTGCCCAATTTACCCTTGAGATGTGTGTGTATCAGCATGGGATAGGGGAGCGCTGCGTGCACTATTGCCCAATTTACCTTTGAGATGTGTGTGTATCAGCATGGGATAGGGGAGCGCTGCGTGCACTATTGCCCAATTTACCCTTGAGATGTGTGTGTATCAGCATGGGATAGGGGATCGCTGCGTGCACTATTGCCCAATTTACCCTTGAGATGTGTGTGTATCAGCATGGGATAGGGGACCGCTGCATGCACTATTGCCCAATTTACCCTTGAGATGTGTGTGTATCAGCATGGGATAGGGGAGCGCTGCGTGCACTATTGCCCAATTTACCCTTGAGATGTGTGTGTATCAGCATGGGATAGGGGAGCGCTACGTGCACTATTGCCCAATTTACCCTTGAGATGTGTGTGTATCAGCAT
This sequence comes from Bombina bombina, assembly GCF_027579735.1. Classification (NCBI taxonomy): domain Eukaryota; kingdom Metazoa; phylum Chordata; class Amphibia; order Anura; family Bombinatoridae; genus Bombina; species Bombina bombina. Next base: position 188,598,059 of record NC_069505.1, read on the forward strand.
GGGATAGAGGAGCGCTGCGTGCACTATTGCCCAATTTACCCTTGAGATGTGTGTGTATCAGCATGGGATAGGGGAGCGCTGCGTGCACTATTGCCCAATTTACCCTTGAGATGTGTGTGTATCAGCATGGGATAGGGGAGCACTGCGTGCACTATTGCCCAATTTACCCTTGAGATGTGTGTGTATCAGCATGGGATAGGGGAGCGCTGCGTGCACTATTGCCCAATTTACCCTTGAGATGTGTGTGTATCAGCATGGGATAGGGGAGCGCTGCGTGCACTATTGCCCAATTTACCCTTGAGATGTGTGTGTATCAGCATGGGATAGGGGAGCGCTGCGTGCACTATTGCCCAATTTACCCTTGAGATGTGTGTGTATCAGCATGGGATAGGGGAGCGCTGCGTGCACTATTGCCCAATTTACCCTTGAGATGTGTGTGTATCAGCATGAGATAGGGGAGCGCTGCGTGCAATATTGCCCAATTTACCCTTGAGATGTGTGTGTATCAGCATGGGATAGGGGAGCGCTGCGTGCACTATTGCCCAATTTACCCTTGAGATGTGTGTGTATCAGCATGGGATAGGGGAGCGCTGCGTGCACTATTGCCCAATTTACCCTTGAGATGTGTGTGTATCAGCATGGGATAGGGGAGCGCTACGTGCACTATTGCCCAATTTACCCTGGAGATGTGTGTGTATCAGCATGGGATAGGGGAGCGCTGCGTGCACTATTGCCCAATTTACCCTTGAGATGTGTGTGTATCAGCATGGGATAGGGGAGCGCTGCGTGCACTATTGCTCAATTTACCCTTGAGATGTGTGTGTATCAGCATGGGATAGGGGAGCGCTGCGTGCACTATTGCCCAATTTACCCTTGAGATGTGTGTGTATCAGCATGGGATAGGGGAGCGCTGCGTGCACTATTGCCCAATTTACCCTTGAGATGTGTGTGTATCAGCATGGGATAGGGGAGCGCTGCGTGCACTATTGCTCAATTTACCCTTGAGATGTGTGTGTATCAGCATGGGATAGGGGAGCGCTGGGTGCACTATTGCCCAATTTACCCTTGAGATGTGTGTGTATCAGCATGGGATAGGGGAGCGCTGCGTGCACTATTGCCCAATTTACCCTTGAGATGTGTGTGTATCAGCATGGGATAGGGGAGCCAGTATGGGTGGTGGAAGCTTGTGACAAGCGTTGCGTGCACTATTGCCAAATTTGCAGATTCTATAGCCAAAAAGTTGCAAAATTTGCTCGCAGCACTTGATTCTTGTAAAATATATATACTTATTGGCATTGATAGAAATTTTAAGTTTTGCTCACTGGCCCTGTAAAATATTTAAAACAAATGTGTCCCATCATTTGAAAAGGTTAGAAATCCAAACACTATAGAGGATTTTACAGTCTGGAATTCCTGCAACAATGTATCATCTAAATAGTGAAATTATTTTGATATAAACTAATTTATTCAAAATTAAAAAAAATATTAAAAAGCCATTATAGTAGAAAAATGACATGCTAGTTTGTTAAAGCATTGAATGTTAATACTTGTTACCCTGCAATATTATGGGCTAGATTACGAGTGGAGTGCAAAATTGCACTTTCACAAGTGTGATATTTGTGCTCCACTTGTAATATCAGCGCACACAAATGTGCGTTGGTATTAAAAGTAAAGCGCAATGTGAAAGAGACCTCACGTTAAATAATATGATATATGTATATAAGCACCTCTGGTTAATTTCACCGAGAGTAAAGTGCTACCACAAGCTGGCAGTAGCATTAACCAGACACTCTTTACGGCTGGTTATTTAACGTGAACCCGTAAACCGGCAAATGTGCCCATTTACGGACGCACATTAAATTAGTGCTCCACTTATAATCTAGCCCTATGTGTTTGAATCCTGGAAAGGGGTTAAACACATAGTTAAAGTAGCCACATGACTCAGTTGTGTAAATACCACTTCTAAATGGGTGACCGGCAGTAAAAGGGATCAGTAGAGTTCTGCAGCTCCAAAGCAGTACTTTATTTATGTGCTTAACCCATTTGTGGGGGTGGGTAAACACATAGCATTTTATGGTTCTGGAGTATATTGAAGTTTTTATTCGAACATGATAGGACACAGTGATATCACAGTCACATTTATAAGGGCTGCCAGGTGTCCAGTATTTAACTGGACAGTCCAGTATTTTAGCAGCCTGTCCAGTAAAATCTACACAAACACACTGGACACTTAAATGTCTAGTTTTTTTTTTAAGTTTCTGAGTGTTAGCTAAATGTAAAGGGCCTCAAATGCTTCAACACATTACAAATATGGAGCATAAAGAAGGGTCAGTCAAGGGGGTCAAATCACATCTGTTAATGTGTTTTACTGTCAGCCACAGAGGTACATTTATTTATTTGTTGTTACTGGCAGCCAAGGGGTAAAATAACTGCTCAGTTGTGAAAAATGTGCATGGTGGGATCAGGGGGGGTGGAGGCTGGATCTTTTGGGGGTAATTGTGTGACAGTACCTACCACCGTGCTCAGTCATTCTCCAGGCAACCTATTGCTATTTAGTATCCCTGCTTTAACCCCTTAGTGTATGGGGGGGGGTAACATTTTTACAATGGAACAAGCACCTTCCTGCTTACTAAGGTCACAACAATTTCCTTTTCCCTTATTTGTGCCCCATCATCTGCCCTTCAGGATTGTGTCCCCTGATGTTTATCATTCTGAGAGAGTTTCCTGGCAAAAAAATGCTTAGTAAGTCATTCAGTGTCCCCGCCCACATTCTTCACATTATATCTCCATCTGTTCTTCCTCTGTCCCTGTTTCTCTCACTGGGAATATTGCTCTGATTTACTCTCATGCTCTGTTTTATCCATCTGAGCTGCATATTATTTCATATTATTCTCAAGCAGATTCCTTCTTGCTACCCCACCCAGATTCAGTTCTTCATTTGTTGCACAGTAATAAATCACCACTCTGCTTTATAACGGTGCTGTCTCTATTTAGCAACTGCCTCTGTCTGACATCTCCTGCATATGCTACAGCATTTCCTCCTGTTTAAATAGATTTTGTTATTCTTAATAGCGTCTTCCTCTTCGCTCCACCCATTCTTAGCTTTGTGAAGGCTTTTGTTCTTCCAGATTTTAAAGATATCTGAAATGGAGCACACATGAAATAATCAGCTGATTAGTAAACATGGTTACTTTACCTGCTCTCACCCAAGGTAATCCTGAAAATCTGACCTGTTGGGGAGACCGGAGGACAGGTTTGAAAACCAGTGATCTAAACCAAACAAGAACAGAAAAAAATCTCTAATAAGTCTATATATTTGCATTAGAGTGATATACCACCACATTCCTGGATGTAACTAACACAGTATATTTGTTTTAAAGTGTTTGCTTTTCGATTAATTCCTCAAATTCTGTAAAAGGAAAAAGTATATAATTATATAAAAGGGTATATACTATAATCGCATTTGTAACGCGTCTGTCGCCAGTTGCGTGCGCAGTCAAAAGAATGTAGGCTGCTAGCGCAGCCAAGCGAACCATTTAACCAAAAAACCTAACCGCAGAAAACGGAATATTAACAAAAAAAAACTAACCACCAACACGAAGCATTAACAAAAAACACCTAAATGTCTGCATGAAGTATTAACAAAAAAAAACTAACCACCAACACAATGCATTAGCACAAAAAAAATAACCACCAACACGAAGCATTAACAAACAAAAAACTAACCGCCCACACGAAGTAGTAACAAAAAACACCTAAATGTCTGCATGAAGTATTAACAAAAAAAATAACCGCCCGCAAGAAATATTAAGAAACACCTAAAGCAAAATGTACCTCTAAACCGCCAACCCCCACATCATCAAATAATAAAGTAATTAACCCCTAATCCCTAAAATAAAATATTAACCCTTAAACTGCCAAACCCCAACAGAAACTACATAATTACACTATTAACCCTTAAACCGCAAAAAAAACCACAACGCCAACTACCTAACTACAATTTTAACCCCTAAACTGCCAATCCCCCACAACGCAAAAAAAAAATCTATCTAATCACTAAGCCCCCTAACCTAAAACCTCATAAATTAACCACAATTCTTTTCCAAGATTTAAGAATAAATTAATTTAAAATAAAAACTAAATTACAAAAATGAAAAAAAAATCTAACATTACAAAAAAACACTAAAATTACAAAAAAAAAAAAAAAAAAAAATTACAGAAAAAAAAGAAACGTAATTATCCAAAATAAAAAATGTAAAACCTAAACTAATACCCCAATAAAAAAAAAGGCTCCCCAAAATAAAAAAGCTAGCCTTTAAAGAGCTTTTTGTAGGGCATTGCCCTAAGTTAAACAGCTCTTTTACCTAAAAAAATTACAAAGTCCCCCCAGTTAAACCCCCCCCCCAAACAACCCCCCAAAATAAAAAACCTAAGACTAAAAAAACCTAAGCTACCCATTGCCGCTAAAGGGTCATTTGTATGGGCATTGCAATCAGCTCTTTTGCTGCCCATTAAAATAAAAAAGCCCTAATCTAAAAAAAACAAACACTAACACTAAACTACCAATAGCCCTTAAAAAGGCCTTTTGTAAGGCATTGCCCTAAAGCGATCAGCTCTTTTAACCTAATTAAAGTACTAATTACCCCCTAAAAGTAAACCCCCCCACCCACACAACCCCCAAAAATAAAAAAAACTAAGTTTAAAAAAACTTAAGCTACCCATTGCCCCTAAAGGGCAATCAGCTCTTTTGCTGCCCATTAAAAAAATAAAAAATAAATCCCTAATCTAAAAAAAAAACCCTAAGTCTAAGTCTAAGTCGAAAAAGGTACTCACTGTGAAGGTCTTCTTCCAGGCGGCTCCAACTTCATCCAGTGCGGGGACGTCTTCTATCTTCATACGGAGAGAGAAGGCAGCGCGGAGCGGAGGTGACCGCAGAGCATGACTGGCGATCGCGGAGCAGGACCAGAAGCCCTGGAGAAGGACCGGCGTGGAGGTTCCTCTTCATGCGGTCGCCACTGCACACTTAAGATTGAATGCAAGGTACCCCATTTATATTGGGATATCTTGCAATCCTATTGGCTGAAATTTTTAAATCAGTCAATAGGATGAGAGCTACTGAAATCCTATTGGCTGATTTGAACAGCCAATAGGATTTCAGTAGCTCTCATCCTATTTGGTGATTTAAAATTTTCAGCCAATAGGAATGCAAGGTACCTAAATGGGGTATCTTGCATTCAATATTCAGTATACGGCGGCGACCGCATGAAGAGGATTCTTCATGCTGGTCCTGCTCCACAGTGGCCGGTCCTGCTCTGTGATCAACTCCGCCAGGGCCGGACTGGGGAATCAGACCAGTCCTGGAAATTTGTATAGACCGGCCCCGCCCCCTCTGAGTCAGCCCCGCCCCTTCATCTTAGCCTCACCCCCTCCGACGCAGCACCCCCTCCGGCTCAGACTCGGCCACCTTCGGCCCAATCTCCCCAACAATGTAAAGACACACTCCCTCTGCTATGTTAAAGCATATGCAGTGAGCAATAGTTAATAGTTCTCATATTTGTGCAATATCTGATATATATATATATATATATATATATATATATATATATATATATACCCTCGGCATCCACACAATTATATTGCAAGACAACCTCCTGCACCCACAAAATTAGAGATACACCCCAAGTACCCCCACAAATATAACCCCCACACTCCCCTGTATTAGATACACACAAATACAAAAAGTATTAGAACTATATACCAACCCTACTGTGTACATCAGGGATGCTCAGGTACTGAGGCTGTGTATTAAGTAACCCTACGCTATTAGAGCTGATGCCCAGGCATACTCCAGTATCAGCGACTGTAATTAATGCATCTCCCTGGTATTAGAAAAAATAACCCACTAATACTCTTTATGAAACCTGTATCGCAGGAATCACTTCTATATTAGAGCATCACTTCTGTATTAGAGCTCAGAGCTGTAATCATCACAACATCTCAGTATCAGGGTAATCATGCCACAGAAATCTCTCTAGTATTAACGCGGTACCTCAGTATATCAGGCATAATCCAATATTAGATCTGTAGCCGCAGCTATAACCCCAGTATCAGACCCACGCCTCAGGTGGTACTCACGTGTGTTGTTGCATGAAGCTGAATCCGTGGGTCCCACTGAGCAGGATGAGGCAGGCCGGTGTGTATGAGGCACAGAGCAGGGAGAAGCGGGCGGAGAGCCATCCTGAGGACGCAGCCGGAGCCAGGGAAAAGAGCCAAGCACCGCCGGGGACAGAGTCAGTGTCTCTGCATTTGGCTCAGAGAAGGCGCAATCCACATAGGTCCGCTCCGCCCCCTGACTTTCACACTTGCACTTCCTAATGCCATTGCCTATTGGAGATGGAGGCGGAGAGGTGGCAGCCCCTGCGACCGCATTTGCACTCTCTAGCTGAGCTGCTTGAGCCTACTAACTTTCTTGCCTATGTGGCAGCTGAATCCGGCCCTGTGCAGCTGCCAGCCCACCGGGATTTTTGCCGGTATCCCGGCAGCCCAATCCGGACCTGAACTCCGCTCCAGATGAAGATAGAAGATGTCCCTGCGCTGGATGAAGTTGGAGCCGACTGGAAGAAGACCTTCACCGCTGGACTAGTGGAACTGTGAGTACCTATTTCGGGGTTAGACTTAGGTTTTTTTTATTTTTTTGGGTGGTATTTTTTTTAGATTAGGTATTTTTTTATTTTTTAATGGGCAGCAAAAGTTAATGGGCAGCAAATAGTTTTTGCTCACAATGTAGATCAAAAAGTCTCTAGTCTCTTTATCTACAGGTAAAATAATGATAGGTGGTGATATTAGGTAGTTGAAGGAGGTGGTCATCGTAACTGCAGCTTTAGGTGGGACATATGACCTTTAGTAACATCTATGTTTTTGAGATTAACAAACTGTAAGTAATGGAAGGGATCGAGGTTTTCCAGTTTCTGGCAATTAGTAGACCTTGCGCTATTAAGTCCAATCTGTAAAACAAGTGTTTTGAGTTTACAAGAGATTTTTGGCATGTCATTTAGTAATGCAATATCAAGAGTGAGTTTGAAATTGTCACCTAATATTGACTGAAAATGGTATTCTACAAATTTCCATAGGGGTTGTACTTTGTTACAGTACCACCACATATGTGGTAAACTGCCACACTCTCCACATCCTCTCCAGCACATTTGGGATGTATTTGGATAAATGGTACTCAATCTCACTGGGGTAAGGTACCACCTGAGAAGTAGCTTATAATTTAATTCTAAAATTTTTGTAGAGGAGGAAGATTTCCTTATTGATCGGAAGATTCTGCCCCAAGAGCTTTTTCTGTCTGTTTAGCTAAATTCGTGTTCCATTTTACCACATATGAAGGAAGGTTTGTGTTCAGATTGGCTAAAAGGAGTTTACGGGAGTTGGACAAGGGGCTTTGTATTATAGTTCACAGGTTGCATAAATGTTCAAATGTTCTGAGTTGTCTAAGAAGGTAACCTCTAAATGGAGACGTGTGAATAAAGTGATGTAACTGATGTTCTAAGTATTTTTAAATAGATATTCCTATATGTATCTGTATATATCTATACCTATATATCATCATCTATCTATCTATCTATCTATCTATCTATCTATCTATATATATATATATATATATATATGTAGAAATATATATTTGTTTAAAAAAAAATCAGATATATGTGTAGAAATATTAAATTATGTTAAGAACATTGGAATATGAATTATTCATATTTTGATTTTGGGTTAGCGCAAATGCGAAAATGTGATTGTGTTTACGCAATTGTTGGTTGTTAGTTTATTTCCACTTTTATTTCTCTATTAACTTCTATGGGGGACTATGTAAATGGACATGCGATATTTGATGTTCAGATTTTGCGCTAGTCGGGTTACCGCTTGTGCAAAATACGTTTTTTTTTAACTTGTAATATGAGCGCAACCTGACTAGTGCAAAAACGCTTAACTCTAGCTTAACGATTGTGAAAAACGATCGCTTAACGATTGTGAAAATTGTGAAATATTGTGCAATATACTGCGCCACTTGTAATCTAACCCTGTATATTGTATTTATTAATTTAAAGGGACATGAAACCCAAACATTTACTTTTGTGATTCAGACAGATCATACAATGTTAAAAAAAGTCTCTAATTTACCATCATCATCAAAATTTGCTTTGTTCCCATGGTATTCTTTGTTGAAGAGATATCTAGGCAGGGGTCTGTAGCACTACATGACAGAAAATAGTGCTGCCATCTAGTGCTGCTGTGAATGGATAACATCCTTGCAAAACTGCTGCCATATAGTGTTCCAGACACATGCATGCCCCTGAGCTTACATCCCTGCTTTTTCAACAAAAGATACCAAGAGAATGAAGACAATTTGATAATAGAAGTAAATTAGAAAGTTGTTTAAAATGGTATGCTCTATCTGAATAATGAAAGTAAAGTTTTGGATTGCATGTACCTTTAACCTCTTAACGACCAAGGACGTGCCAGTCCTACAAAAAAAGTCAGTTAATAACCAAGGACGTGCCTGTCGCATCCTCTGGAGTTTCAAGCGGTGGAAGTGATAGTGTTCGCTTCCAGCAGCTTCTAAGCTATTGCAGTGATTCCTCGATATTGAGGTATCATTGCAATATCCTTTTTTTTACCCACTGATGCAGGGAGAGCCACTCTGTGGCCCTCTCTGCATCGGCCAGCGATGGTGCCGATCATTGTTGGTTGGGGCCTATAGCAGGGAGGTGGGTGGGTGGCCCATCGCTGGAGGGAGTCCTGGATCCTGTGCCTGAGTGTGCGGGAGCGCACGGGGGGCGGGGCGCGCTATTAAATGCTATAGTGACAGTCTCTGGGAAGGAGGGAAAGGGAGGGGGGAATAAGGCATAATCAGTGTTGGGAAAGGGATCTGGGAGTTGGGTAGGGTACTGAGGGTGGGCAGCTACACTACAGAAAAATGGGGCATTTATAAAAAAAAAAGGCCACATTTTTAACAAACTGCCAGTACCCAATATGGCGGCATATAGGTAGAGGGGGGGAGGTTTAGAGAACTGTTTGGAGGGGTCAGGGAGGTTAGGGGTTAAGGGGGGATCCAACATTGGAAAATAAATATAAAAAAAAAAGCCTTTTATTTTAGTGCTGCCAGTACTTAAGATGGCGGTGACAACTGTGAGGTGGGGGAGGGAAGAGAGCTGTTTGAGAGGGGTCAGGGAGGGATCAGTGGATGGGATGTGTCAGGTGGGGGGCTGATCTCTAAACTAAATCTAAAATTAACCCTACAGGATACCTAATTAACCCCTTTACTGCTGGGCATTATACAAGTGTCAGCAGCATTTAGCGACCTTCTTATTACCAAAAAGTAATGCCAAAGCCATAAATGTCTGCTATTTCTGAACAAAGGAGATCCCAGAGAAGCATTTATAACCATTTGTGCCATAAACTGCACAATCTATTTGTAAATATTTTCAGTGAGAAACCTAAAGTTAGTAAAAAAGTGAACGATTTTTTTTTTTTTTTGATCGCATTTGGCGGTGAAATAGTGGCATGAAATATACCAAAGTGGGCGTAGACCAATACTTTGGGTTGTCTTTTAAAAAATATATATACTGTACACATGTCAAGGGATATTCAGGGATTCCTAAAAGATATTAGTGTTCCAATGTAACTATCGCTAATTTTGAAAAAAAAAAATGTTTTGGAAATAGCAAAGTGCTACTTGTACTTATTGCCCTATAACTTGCAAAAAAAGCAAAGAACATGTAAACATTGAGTATTTCTAAACTCAGGACAAAATTTAGAATTAATTTAGCAAGGGTGTTTTTTGGTGGTTGTAGATGTGTAACAGATTTTGGGGCTCAAAGTTAGAAAAAGGGTTTTTTTTCAATTTTTTTCATCATATTTTATAAAAAAAAATCATAGTAAATTATATGATATGATGAAAAAAAATTGTATCTTTAGAAAGTACATTCAATGGCAAGAAAAACTGTATATAATATGTGTGGGTACAGTAAATGAGTAAGAGGAAAATTCTGCTAAACACTAACACTGCAGAAATGTAAAAGTAGCCCTGGTCCTTAACGGTAAGAAAATTAAAAAATGGTCTGGTCACTAAGGGGTTAAAGATGAACTTATGTAAAATGAAATGTTTGTCTTGATAAAAGAATGTATTAATTAGACAAGAGGATAGTATGTGCACAATTGTTGCTTCACATTCTGCAGAACACATATACTATATCTATAGTAAATATTTTTTTTCTCAGAGGAGGAAAAATCTAGCAGAAAATGAAGGACACATGGTAACGGGACTCATCGAAGGTCACAATGATTTATGAATATGAACTATTTCAAAAACAGGGAAAACCCAGTAACTTGCACAAACGTCATGTGACTTGAGTGAACTCAAAGCCATTCACCACATCATCTGCCAGGCACCAATGTATTAATAGAACATTATTTTATGTTTTTTTGACTAGGCAGAGGTCAGACTGAAAGCAGAGTCCTAAACCACCATGGGTTCTCACTTAGGGACATTGTAAGCTAAATAATGTACATTCATAACTTACAACCCCAAATCCGAATAAGTTGGGACAGCATGAAAAATGCAAAAAAAAAGTCATTTGAAAACACATTATTTGATGTTTTTCTTTGTGAATTTAATGTATTTTTTGAAAATATACACTCATTTTAAATCTGTTGACTGCAACACATTCCAAAAAAGTTGGGACAGGGGCAATTTAGGACTTATAGCCATGTGACAAGTTGAAATAAGAAGGTGATGTCTAACAGGTGAGGCAATCAGGTAATCATAGTATATAAGGAACCTCCAAAAAAGGCCTAGTCTTTCAAGAGCATGGATGGGTCGAGGCCAACAGATGCGTCAGCGAATAATCCAACAGTTTGAGAACAACATTCCGCAAAGACAAATCGGTAGGATTTTGAGCATGTCACCTTCTACATTGTACAATATAATTAAAAGATTCAAGAAATCCGGTCAAATCTCGGTGCGTAAACCCTTTACATTAAATATGAGCTCTACCCGATGCGCACAAAAAGCTTAATTCTAGCGGAGTTAATGCATGAGCGGAAGTGTTAAATACCGCTCCACTTGTAATCTGGCCCATTGTTGTTTTTCTAGTTCTCAAAACTGTGAATTTGTGTCTGCAGAAATAACATGTCCCTTCTTCACAGCAAAAATTATATAAAATAAACATACAGGGGCCGATTTATCAAATGCCGGACGAACATGATTCGATGTAGCATATCATGTCTGCCCGGCATCGCTAAATGCAGACAGCATATGCTGTCGGCATTTAACATTGCACAAGCATTTCTGGTGAAATGATTGTGCAATGCCGACCCCTGCTCATTCGCGGCCAATCGGCAGCTTGCAGGGGGGGGGTCAATCATCCCGATCATATCTGAACGGGGTGATTGCTGTCCGCCACGTCAGAGGTGGCAGATGAGTTAAGGCGCAGCTGTCTTACGACCGCTGTTTCTTAAAGGGACAGTAAAGTCAAAACTAAACTTTCATGATTCAGATAGGGCATGCAATTTTAAACAACTTTCCAATTTACTTTTATCATCAAATTTGCTTTGTTCCCTTGGGGGTATTTTTGAAAAGGTAAACCTAGCTAGGCTCAAACTGGTTTCTAAACCGTTGAAAACCCCCTCTTAGCTCAGAGCATTTTGAAGGTTTTTCACAGTTAGACAGTACTAGTTCATGTGTGTCATATAGATAACATTGTGCTTACTCCCGTGAAGTTATTTAGGAGTCTTCACTGATTGACTACACTGCATGTCTGTCAAAAGCACTTAGATAAGGAGGCTGTCTGCAGAGGCTTAGATACAAGGTAATCACAGAGGTAAAAAAGTATATTAATATAACTGTGCAAAAATGGGGAATGGTTAATAAAGGGATTATCTATCTTTTTAAATAAGAACAATTTTGGTGTTTACTGTCCCTTTAAGTTTCCGGCGAGCCAGAAACTTCGGGGGTAGATTGCAGCATCCGCAGCTTAATAAATCTACCCCACGGAGTTGAAAAATAGACCTTAAAGGGACATAATCATGAAAGAAACCCTTTGGGTTTCAGATAGAGCAACAATGTTCATATTTCATATTTACGTCGACTATTAAATTGGATGAAACAGTGACAAGAAGCTAGCTCACAGTAGTGCTTCTGAGCCTACCTATGTATGCTTTTCAACAATGGATACCAAGAGTACTAAGTAAGTATTTAAGAGAAGTAAATTGGAAAATAGTTAAAAATTGCATGTTCTTTCTAAATCATAAAAGTTTAATATTGACTTTACTGTCCCTTTTTATTATTATCGGTTATTTGTAGAGCGCCAACAGATTCCGCAGGGCTTTAATACCAATTCTCCCCTGCAAATCTATGTACACAGAATCAACCCATAGAAGCTCACTGAACAGAAGATTGATTGGAGTGGAATAGATCTGATCAAGGCCCTAAGTGTGAGGAGGGAGAGGAAAGCATTAACAAGAAATATAATATTATTGTTTTAGTTAAATAAAACTATTTAAATAATCGTATTAAAAGTACATTCCAGTGCTTTTTAAAATTAATTATTTAATGTTAATATTGCTTTAAAACATGCAACTTTGCAATATAGTGTATTTAAAAGAATTGTTTCCTTTTTAAGGTATTTAGTTTTTTTTAAAAAAAACCTTTTTCCCACTGCCTCCCCCCCCCCCCCCCATTTACCTTAGACAATGCTCTGGATCATATTTATATATATGACCATGAATGCGCATTGTTAACAAGCAGCATTAGCGAGCATTGACTGCGCATGCACAGTGCATTTGTGACGTCATACAAAACCGCTTATCTGTGTTCCCCTTTGTAAGTTTGCCAGCTTGCTGCTTCATATTGGGAAAGTGTTTTAGAAGTTCCCAAACAAGGATATCTGGAAATATCACCTCTAAATGTACACGCTGCAAAAAAAAATACACGGCTGATGAAAATTCTGAAGATCTGAACCAGATCAACAAACACTCTCCAGAGCTCTATAGTGATTAAGTGATAACCTGACCGCCAAGCAGCTAGTAAAATCAAGTAAAAGGGTAATTTCACAATTATATACCTATATATTGTTTTATATTTCAATTATCCTTTCACTGGTGGCTAAGTGTTCGGTTACCACTCGATTGCTGTAGAGCTGATCAGTTTCAGTTCATCAGCCGTGAATGTATAATTTGAAGTATTTGTAAAAACAGGAAATATCGAAAAAAAAATACTATTTTTAAAAATATATATGTATATATACCTGTATGATAAAACATACCTAACATACAAAAAAAAAGCCAGGACGATTTTGCAGCTGCAAAAAAAAAAAAAAGCAGCCTTTTGATGAAGATCAGACACCTCCCTACCACTTACTGGTATATAACTCTAGTAAAATGAACAAACAATAGCAAATGAGGAAGAGCTTACGTGCACTCTGGCTAACAGTGACTAATTTACATACTAAAAATGATTGGACAACGTCAGCAGCCTACACAATACTGAAAACAAGTTTTCTCATGACGGGCATTTTTTTAAACTTGTGAGGACTTCCAAAAGGCATTTTGTGTGAGTGGAAACAATATATTAAGTTTCCCTAATTTATTTAATATATATCTCTTTAAAAACAGATGTGCGAGTTCTTCGCAATACATAAATAAAAAATTTAAGTGGAATGTCCCTTAAAAGGAAAGTCTAGTCAAAATGAAACTTTCATGAATCAGATAGAGAATGAAATTTTAAGCAACTTTCTAATTTACTCCTATTATCAAATGTTCTTTTTTTACTTGGTATCTTTATTTGAGAAAGCAAGAATGTAAGCTTATGAGTCGGCCCATTTTTGGTTCAGCACCGGGGTAGTGCTTGCTAATTGATGGCTACATTTAGACAACAATCAGAAAGTGCTACCCAGGTGCTAAACCAAAAATGGTCCAGCTCCTAAGCTTACATTCTTGCTTTTCCAAATAAAGATACCAAGAAAACGAAGAAAAATTGATAATAGGAGTAAATTAGAAAGTTACTTAAAATTGCATGCTCTATCTGAATCATAAACGTTTAACCCCTTAACGACCGAGGACGTGAAGGGTACGTCCTCAAAAAAAAGGCAGTTAACGCCTGAGGACGTACCCTGCACGTCCTCGGTGTGGAAAGCAGGTGGAAGCGATCCTGCTCGCTTCCAGCTGCTTTCCGGTTATTGCAGTGATGCCTCGATATCGAGGCATCCTGCAATAACCATTTTTAGCCATCCGATGCAGAGTGAGCCACTCTGTGGCCCTCTCTGCACCGGACATTAACGGCTAAGTTCGTTGGTGGGTGGGAGCCGGTGTGGGAGGCGGGTGGCGGCCATCGATGGCCTTTGTGATGCGGAGGGGGCGGGATCGGAGGCGGGGACGACCGGGGGGGCGCGCACGGACACGCGTGCATGGGGAGGCCGGGCGGGGCGCGTGCACGGGGAGGGAGCGGGTGGGAACCACTACGCTACAGAATATTTTTACCTAGAAGTGGGGATCAAGGGGGGGATTTTATTTTATTTGGTGATCGGTTTGGCTGGGGGGATATTGGACTGTGGGGGGGAAGCTACACTACAGAAACAAATAAAAAAAAATAAAAAAAAAAACATTTTTATTTGCAAACTGGGTACTGGCAGACAGCTGCCAGTACCCAAGATGGCCCCCAATAAGGCAGAGGGGGAGGGTTAGGGAGCTATTTTGGGGGGATCAGGGAGATTGGGGGCTAAGGGGGGATCAGGGAGATTGGGGGCTAAGGGGGGATCCTACATAGCAGCATATGCCAGTACTTAAGATGGCGGGGACAATTGTGGGGTGGGGGAGGGAAGAGAGCTGTTTGGGATGGATCAGGGGGTGGGATGTGTCAGGTGGGAGTCTGATCTCTACACTAAAGCTAAAATTAACCCTGCAAGCTCCTTACAAACTACCTAATTAACCCCTTCACTGCTGGCCATAATACACATGTGATGCGCAGCAGCATTTAGCGGCCTTCTAATTACCAAAAAGCAACGCCAAAGCCATATATGTCTGCTATTTCTGAACAAAGGGGATCCCAGAGAAGCATTTACAACCATTTGTGCCATAATTACACAAGTTGTTTGTAAATAATTTTAGTGAGAAACCTAAAGTTTGAAAAAGTGAACAATTTTTTTTTATTTGATTGCTTTTGGCGGTGAAATGGTGGCATGAAATATACCAAAATGGGCCTAGATCAATACTTGGGGTTGTCTACTACACTACACTAGAGCTAAAATTAACCATAGAAGCTCCCTACATGCTCCCTAATTAACCCATTCACTGCTGGGCATAATACACGTGTGGTGCGCAGTGGCATTTAGCAGCCTTCTAATTACCAAAAAGCAAAGCCAAAGCCATATATGTCTGCTATTTATGAACAAAGGGGATCTCAGAGAAGCATTTACAACCATTTATGCCATAATTTCATGAGTTGTTTGTAAATAATTTCAGTGAGAAACCTAAAGTTTGTGAAAAAATTTGTGAAAAAGTGAAAAAAAAATTTTATTTGATCGCATTTGGCGGTGAAATGGTGGCATGAAATATACCAAAATGGGCCTAGATCAATACTTTGGGATGTCTTCTAAAAAAAAATATATACATGTCAATGGATATTCAGAGATTCCTGAAAGATATTAGTGTCCCAATGTAACTAGCGCTAATTTTGAAAAAAAGTGGTTTGGAAATGGCAAAGTGCTACTTGTATTTATTGCCCTATAACTTGCAAAAAAAGTACATAACATGTAAACATTTGGTATTTCTAAACTCAGGACAAAATTTAGAAACTATTTAGCATGGGTGTTTTTTGGTGGTTGTAGATGTGTAACAGATTTTGGGGGTCAAAGTTAGAAAAAGTGTTTTTTTTTTGTTTTTTTTCATCATATTTTGTATTTTTTTATAGCAAATTATAAGATATGATGAAAATAATTGTAGATTTTGAAAGTGCATTTAATGGCGAGAAAAACGGTATATAATATGTGTGGGTACAGTAAATGAGTAAGAGGAAAATTACAGCTAAACCCAAACACCGCAAAAATGTAAAAATAGCCTTGGTCCCAAACGGACAGAAAATGGAAAAGTGCTGTGGTCATTAAGGGGTTAATTTTGACTAGATACAAAGGTATTGAATAATACAATGTTAGATGCATTTGTTTCGATATATGAAATAAAATTCAAAGTGATAAATAATATAATAGTAAGTGCTGAGATTGCACAAATGTATATATATTCCTGAAATATATAAAGTGATCAACCGGAGATGCTAATAACTCTAGCAGTAATTATATATTCCAAGATGTGCAAAATAAGATGTAAGGGCAAAATTCATACATCTATGACTATTGACTAGTCATTTGTAGCCATTAGCTGTAGGAAAATAGTTGTGACAGTGATTTAAAAGTGATTATCTAATGTTCCAACAAACATATAAAGGACATAAAAAGATCACATCATAAAATCATATAGAATAAATCATATATATTCACTATACTTGTGAGTACTAATGTCCATTGGAGCTCCCATAAAACATGTACCAGATAAGTCCTTCATATATCTTTAAAGAACATAAAGCTGTGAGAGACCGGCAATTTGACATGCAACTTATCTGAATATGTCGACCAGTTTTAAAAAAAAACCGTAATGGGTTTACAATCTTACATTAAAGATACACTAGACCTGATCTCTAAACTATCTAAGATCAAGAAATCTAAGATCAAGATCGGGGAGATTCTAGTTTTGAGCCTGCCAGAAGCTATAACTTTCCCCATTTCCTATTTAATAATGTTGACTTTAAAAAGCGGCTTGTTGCTATATGGCACGAATATGCTATACAAAATAATTCTTACTGCCATAAAAAGGAGGTATTTGGGGAAACGGCCAAATAAAAAAATACACCATTAGATTGAAGAAAAAATATTATGCCAAGGAAGCCGAGTTATCAAACTATCTCAACAAAAAATATAATGCGTATTGCTATATTAAGGCTAAACAGGAATGTGAAATCATTAACATGCAGAAAATGTCAATTCAGGAGCTTAGATCCAGAGCTAAATTCTATAGATACGGCAATAAGATAGGGAAGCTTTTAGCTAAATGTGTTAAAACTCAGGAGCCCTATAAATGTATAAAGGATATCATTAAAGATAGAACTAGGTTAAAGGGATAGTAAACCCAAAAAATATTTTTAACTCATGAAAAACTTCTTAAAATAATAAATACATTTGCAATTGGTACCTTTGTAAAGTTTTCCTTCCATTTTTTGTAATTTCAATTGGAAACTTAGTACTGCGCCAAACCCATTTTTTAACCATTATATGGGGCCTGTTACGATGTTCTACCTAGGTAGAAACATCATGGCAGCCCGCATGCGCATTACAACTATTTTATTAGCAACGCATGCGCAGACTCGCCCCCCAGTCTCCAGCAGTTTACTGACAGGAGCACAAGTTCTTTCAAGCAGGCACGGGCTAATCAGGTATTATAGTCACATCACAGATTTTGTTCACAGGATCTTATGATTTGCACTATGTGACTCTCTTGATGCCGGGAGATGAGAATCTCATCTCCCGGCATCAAGAGAGTCACAGAGTGCAAATCATAAGCATCGCTTAGAGGGGCAGCCTCACACTTGCAAATGAGAGATTTAGGAGAGCAGCGTGTATACTAGTATTCTTCCCTGCCTGTGATGAAGTCCATCTGTGTTTAAGACGTTAAATACGGCAGTGAGTTTGAGAGCTATGTTTATTTAACTGTCGGGCTCATCTCCCCCCTCCCTCTGGCTGTTTTTGCTTGATTAGTGACAGTGAGAGCCCCGTTTCCACATGAAAGCAAAAACAGCCAGAGGGAGGGGGGAGATGAGCCCGACAGTTAAATAAACATAGCTCTCAAACTCACTGCCGTATTTAACGTCTTAAACACAGATGGACTTCATCACAGGCAGGGAAGAATACTAGTATACACGCTGCTCTCCTTAGTGCAGGGTTTAAGTGTAGGACAGAAGCAGCTTGTAAAGTCTTGCACAGCTCTCATCATAAACTTGCATCGTGAAGTGTGGAGTTCCTGTTTATATTGTTCCCTGTCTCCTCTTACTTGCCGGTTTTCAACCAATAGGATCAATAAGCTTTAAACAGCTGTGCTTTAATGTCAGTACTGCGCATGCGATGCTGACAATCTAATATTTAAATTAAGGGGCACAGCAGCTTTGCCATTGGTTGGGGGGCGGATGCTGGATAATATGAGCCATGCCTCATTTCATGGGCAAAAATATAAAAAGAGAGAGAGATGCACTCAGCTGAGACAGAACAAAAGCTAGAAAAACTTCCGTGCCTGTTCATTTTTGGGTGCCACTCAGGGTGCATACTCTTTTAGCACGCTATGCCCCTTCACAGAGAAAAAATATCCTGTAGCATATCAGTCTGACCCTGCCCAATGACAGTCCAGCGCCGAAATACCAGGCAATTCTTCTCTGAACAAGAGAAAACAACAACCCCAGACGATCGTTTCGGCCTTTTGTGGGCCTCGTCAGTGAGGTGCAGTCGCATCCCTCTAAGAGCATGTGTGCAAGGAGTCCACGTCTGGTTTCCCCTTTTACTCTTAGGGAGACCCAAGAGCAATTTGCATAAATATAAAAAGAGAGAGAGATGCACTCAGCTGAGACAGAACAAAAGCTAGAAAAACTTCCGTGCCTGTTCATTTTTGGGTGCCACTCAGGGTGCATACTCTTTTAGCACGCTATGCCCCTTCACAGAGAAAAAATATCCTGTAGCATATCAGTCTGACCCTGCCCAATGACAGTCCAGCGCCGAAATACCAGGCAATTCTTCTCTGAACAAGAGAAAACAACAACCCCAGACGATCGTTTCGGCCTTTTGTGGGCCTCGTCAGTGAGGTGCAGTCGCATCCCTCTAAGAGCATGTGTGCAAGGAGTCCACGTCTGGTTTCCCCTTTTACTCTTAGGGAGACCCAAGAGCAATTTGCATAAATATAAAAAGAGAGAGAGATGCACTCAGCTGAGACAGAACAAAAGCTAGAAAAACTTCCGTGCCTGTTCATTTTTGGGTGCCACTCAGGGTGCATACTCTTTTAGCACGCTATGCCCCTTCACAGAGAAAAAATATCCTGTAGCATATCAGTCTGACCCTGCCCAATGACAGTCCAGCGCCGAAATACCAGGCAATTCTTCTCTGAACAAGAGAAAACAACAACCCCAGACGATCGTTTCGGCCTTTTGTGGGCCTCGTCAGTGAGGTGCAGTCGCATCCCTCTAAGAGCATGTGTGCAAGGAGTCCACGTCTGGTTTCCCCTTTTACTCTTAGGGAGACCCAAGAGCAATTTGCATAAATATAAAAAGAGAGAGAGATGCACTCAGCTGAGACAGAACAAAAGCTAGAAAAACTTCCGTGCCTGTTCATTTTTGGGTGCCACTCAGGGTGCATACTCTTTTAGCACGCTATGCCCCTTCACAGAGAAAAAATATCCTGTAGCATATCAGTCTGACCCTGCCCAATGACAGTCCAGCGCCGAAATACCAGGCAATTCTTCTCTGAACAAGAGAAAACAACAACCCCAGACGATCGTTTCGGCCTTTTGTGGGCCTCGTCAGTGAGGTGCAGTCGCATCCCTCTAAGAGCATGTGTGCAAGGAGTCCACGTCTGGTTTCCCCTTTTACTCTTAGGGAGACCCAAGAGCAATTTGCATAAATATAAAAAGAGAGAGAGATGCACTCAGCTGAGACAGAACAAAAGCTAGAAAAACTTCCGTGCCTGTTCATTTTTGGGTGCCACTCAGGGTGCATACTCTTTTAGCACGCTATGCCCCTTCACAGAGAAAAAATATCCTGTAGCATATCAGTCTGACCCTGCCCAATGACAGTCCAGCGCCGAAATACCAGGCAATTCTTCTCTGAACAAGAGAAAACAACAACCCCAGACGATCGTTTCGGCCTTTTGTGGGCCTCGTCAGTGAGGTGCAGTCGCATCCCTCTAAGAGCATGTGTGCAAGGAGTCCACGTCTGGTTTCCCCTTTTACTCTTAGGGAGACCCAAGAGCAATTTGCATAAATATAAAAAGAGAGAGAGATGCACTCAGCTGAGACAGAACAAAAGCTAGAAAAACTTCCGTGCCTGTTCATTTTTGGGTGCCACTCAGGGTGCATACTCTTTTAGCACGCTATGCCCCTTCACAGAGAAAAAATATCCTGTAGCATATCAGTCTGACCCTGCCCAATGACAGTCCAGCGCCGAAATACCAGGCAATTCTTCTCTGAACAAGAGAAAACAACAACCCCAGACGATCGTTTCGGCCTTTTGTGGGCCTCGTCAGTGAGGTGCAGTCGCATCCCTCTAAGAGCATGTGTGCAAGGAGTCCACGTCTGGTTTCCCCTTTTACTCTTAGGGAGACCCAAGAGCAATTTGCATAAATATAAAAAGAGAGAGAGATGCACTCAGCTGAGACAGAACAAAAGCTAGAAAAACTTCCGTGCCTGTTCATTTTTGGGTGCCACTCAGGGTGCATACTCTTTTAGCACGCTATGCCCCTTCACAGAGAAAAAATATCCTGTAGCATATCAGTCTGACCCTGCCCAATGACAGTCCAGCGCCGAAATACCAGGCAATTCTTCTCTGAACAAGAGAAAACAACAACCCCAGACGATCGTTTCGGCCTTTTGTGGGCCTCGTCAGTGAGGTGCAGTCGCATCCCTCTAAGAGCATGTGTGCAAGGAGTCCACGTCTGGTTTCCCCTTTTACTCTTAGGGAGACCCAAGAGCAATTTGCATAAATATAAAAAGAGAGAGAGATGCACTCAGCTGAGACAGAACAAAAGCTAGAAAAATGCCCTTAGAGAGATGCGACTGCACCTCACTGACGAGGCCCACAGAAGGCCGAAACGATCGTCTGGGGTTGTTGTTTCTCTTGTTCAGAGAAGAATTGCCTGGTATTTCGGCGCTGGACTGTCATTGGGCAGGGTCAGACTGATATGCTACAGGATATTTTTTCTCTGTGAAGGGGCATAGTGTGCTAAAAGAGTATGCACCCTGAGTGACACACTATAATAAAATGAACAGGCACGGAAGTTTTTCCAGCTTTTGTTCTGTCTCAGCTGAGTGCGTCTCTCTCTCTCTTTTTATTTATGCAAATTGCTCTTGGGTCTCCCTAAGAGTAAAAGGGGAAACCAGACGTGGACTCCTTGCACACATGCCCTTAGAGAGATGCGACTGCACCTCACTGACGAGGCCCACAGAAGGCTGAAACGATCGTCTGGGGTTGTTGTTTCTCTTGTTCAGAGAAGAATTGCCTGGTATTTCGGCGCTGGACTGTCATTGGGCAGGGTCAGACTGATATGCTACAGGATATTTTTTCTCTGTGAAGGGGCATAGTGTGCTAAAAGAGTATGCACCCTGAGTGACACACTATAATAAAATGAACAGGCACGGAAGTTTTTCCAGCTTTTGTTCTGTCTCCAGCTGAGTGCGTCTCTCTCTCTCTTTTCATTTCATGGGCAGTCATTACCGCACATTTTATGACAAATTATCCTTTAAAATTAAGGTATGTAAAAGCTTAATTTAATGTAAAAACTATTTTAAATGATCCCAGAGACAGAACTTTTTTTCACTTTCTGCGATGAGATTTTCTTTGTGAAATTTTTTCTGCAGGTAATTTTTAAATTAAATTGTAAATTTGTCATTTACACTAAAGCACCAGATCCATTGCAATGTGTTGGTTAACTGGATAATAAAGCAATATTTTAAGTTTTATAATCTAGTGCAGTAGTTGAAAATTGCATTGCATATTAGCTACAGACAAAAAAAAGGAATTGTAAAATGTTTCTTGAATTAATTTGTTTCCTTTTCTCTTAGTTTAACAGAAATGTAGTAATAAAAAGGTGCATTGCTCATACAAACATCTTACATTCAGAAAAAAACAGCTTGCAGACTGTGAAAAGCTAGGGAACAAGCTTGCAAAAATCTCAGAGCCAGACAACAATTAATGCACTGCTGTTTTGCAGCACTACTGCATATTTGATTGATGTCTTCAAACAGTACTTTGCTCTGGATGCACTGTGTTAAGGAAAACTTATACAATGCAGCCAGAGAACAGCTCTGTTTTAAAAGAACAGCCTAATGTGGAGCAGCGCTGAAAAGTGCTAACAGCTCCTGTTCTTTCTGCAGACATGCTGCATTTTCTGTGATGACATCTCAGATCACTCTATGTTCTGCCTTGGGGTAAATGATTACATTTATAATAGTTATTATAATAATATATTTTAATTATGTTCACATGGAAATCAATTTCTAACCCTTTAACTAATATTGAATCAATTCAGAATTTTTTAAATACTTTAAACATTTGTATTCTGCTCCACAAATAAATAATCAAAATAAAAGCAAGTTTTGGCAGAGAATTTTGTTGCCTAAGCTGTCCATGGAAGCGCTTGACTCAATTATGTGAGACCATTTATTCTTTACTATTAGGCAATTTGGGTTCAAAGACCAATTTTTTAATTGTATTAGGTCCATATATGCGAACGCTTCTTCTACTTTATTCATAAATAGCTCGCTTACAGATTATTTTCCTATGGCTAAGGTAACGCGCCAAGACTGTCCAATCTCTCAACTTCTTTTTAACTTGGCCATTGAAACTTTGGCCATAATCCTTAGGAAAATATTAAAGGGGATCTCTCTTGGAGATAAGCGTCTCAAGTTACTACTATATGCAGATGATTTGCTGTTATTCCTTAATAATACACAAATAGAGATACCTATGATCTTAGACTTAGTATCAGCTGGTATAAGTTAAAGTATTCTCCTCTATTCTCGAAAATTAAACTAGATTTGATGAAGTGGGCTAATTTACCTCTTTCAATTTCTGCAAAAGTCAATTTAATTAAGATGATTGTATTACCTAAGCTTTTGTATTTAATGTAAAAATATTCCCACGTTTGTAACTAAAAAAGATGTTAAGTTTCTTGATAACTCTCGTCAAAGTCGGGGAGAGTTATCCAACAGCGCTAACTAAAAACGACCTATGGCTCCTAATACCAATGGGTCCCTAGTTACCCATAAAGAAGATACAAGAAAAGAGTGGTAAAGGAAGGAGCGTCTAGGGGAAGGCTAGGTCTAAATGCAGGTTGGACTCAAATGCCACTGAGCTCCGTCGGTAGATTGTTATATTTGTCCTATTGTAGAGGGTTACTTAGATAACCGAAATGGACCAATGGGGATTGGGATGACTAAAGGATGTATGTACATAAAAGGTTTATTACATTTAAAATCACATATAAAAATCACACATAAAAATATAACACTAATTATACATATGACATGGATCCATGTATGCAAAATTACATTAAAAAGTAGCAATATGAAAGTTGCAATGATAAGACCAATGTTAAAATCTAATGTCTGATAACTGGTCTGATAAAATATTATAGCTAAAATTAAATTATGATTCAGAAATGACTCCTAAATACTACTCTAAGAGTTTACCGAAGTATATACGGTTTAGAATGTGACAAAGTGCTAAGTGAGAAAACTCCAATTAAGGAGTAACAATAAGGTATTCAAACGTTAAAAATATAAAATAAAATAGTTAATTGCTGATAGTGACAAACAAAATACTTATAATAGAAAACAAATTTCAAATATCGTTTATCATTAGTCCATCTTAAATGTCCCAATATTGTCCAATTTCCAAAAATGAATAATTGTTCAAAATATCCGATTGGTAAGTGTCAATGTGATATAGTGTAAAAACAAATCCTAGTGCAAAAATATGAAAAATGAAAAAATAGAAAATGAAAAAATAGAAAAAGTGGTAAAAAGCAAAAACCAAAATAGCAAACAATCACATATATTCCAATGTTGTGATGTGATGATGTATATACTTCGGTAAACTCTTAGAGTAGTATTTAGGAGTCATTTCTGAATCATAATTTAATTTTAGCTATAATATTTTATCAGACCAGTTATCAGACATTAGATTTTAAAATTGGTCTTATTATTGCAACTTTCATATTGCTACTTTTTAATGTAATTTTGCATACATGGATCCATGTCATATGTATAATTAGTGTTATATTTTTACGTGTTATTTTTATATGTGATTTTAAATGTAATAAACCTTTTATGTACATACATCCCCATTGGTCCATTTCGGTTATCTAAGTAACCCTCTACAATAGGACAAATATAACAATCTACCGACGGACCTCAGTGGCATTTGAGTCCAACCCGCATTTAGACCTAGCCTTCCCCTAGGCGCTCCTTCCTTTACCACTCTTTTCTTTTCTTGATAACTCTATCAGGTTATTTATTTGGGGGTCTGGTAGAAGTCGTATAGCTCTGGGAAAAATAGCTCAACTAAGGCAATTTGGGGGACTAGCATTACCCAAAAATGGTCATTAACTGTTACACACACACAGTCACTGACTAATCCACACACACAGTCACTTACTGCACTGCACACACAAAGTAACTGATTGCACCGTACGCACGGTCACTGACTACACCATACTCACACGGTTATTGACTGCACTGCGTACATAGTTGTAATATATTGACTATTTTCTACAATCTGTTTTCTATCAGTCAATCTAACTATGTTATAATATAGCCTTCAGCTTATGCAAACATGTGTGTAAAATGTGTATTATATGTATGTATGTGTGTGCATGTGTCTATCAGCTAGATTACAAGTGTTGCGGTACGGCTTTTAACGCTGAAAAAATGGCCATTCCAGCGTATTGGCAAGGAACTCATATTACGAGTTGTGTCGGTATAGCTGTAACGCAAGCATTTTAGCCTGTAACGCAACATCCATTCCGCACTCAAAAAAATTACATTTTTGTGTGGGATTTTTATAGCGCCAGTATTACAGGTTGTGCGGTCTGGCTAAAAAGCTTGCGTTACAGCAATCATACCGCCACCTGAGAGCAGTAGTTATGGATTTTGCGAAACAAATGTTTCACAAAACTCATAACTAAACTGTTACAAAGTACACTAACACCCATAAACTACCTATTAACCCCTAAACCATCGCCCTCCTGCATCGCAAACAATATTTAAAACGTATTAACCCTTAATCTGCTGCCGCCCTCATCACAACTATTAAATAAACCTAATAACTCCTAATCTGTCGCCCACCCACATCGCCAACACTATTTGCATATATTAACCCCTAATCCGCCGCTACCCAACATCGCCGCCACTATAATAAAGTTATAACCCCCTAAACCTCCGGCCTCCCACATCTCCACCACTAAATAAACCTATTAACCCCTAAACCTCCAGCCTCCCACATCGCCGCCACTAAATAAACCTATTAACCCCTAAACCGCCGACACCCCCCCTATCGCAAAACACTAAATAAAACTTTTAACAACTAAACCTAACGCCCCCCTAACTTTAAATTAAAATTACAACATAACTATATTTAAATAAATAAAAACCTACCTATCTAATAAAAATAAACCTAACGTTAAACTATAACTTAACCTAACTATTCTAATAAAATAAAAAATACTACCAATTAAAAAATCCAAATTACAAATTTTAAAAACCTAGCACTACGAAAAAAATAAAAAAATCTAAAATTACTAAAAATAATAAACACTAAATTACGAAAAATAAAAAACACTAATCTTACAAAAATAATAAACGAAATTATCAAACATAAAAACAATTACACCTAATCTAATAGCCCTATAAAAATAAAAAAGCCCCCCAAAATAAAAACACCCCCTAGCCTACAATAAACTACCAATAGCCCTTAAATGGCCTTTTGTAGGGCATTGCCCTAAGTTAACAGCTCATTTACTTGTAAAAAACCCCCCACAAAGTTCCCCCAACAGCGGAGCCATCCTGGAAGCCATCCCATCCTGCGCGGAGCATCCTCTTCATACGGTCACCGCCGTACACTGAAGCTGAATGCAAGGTAGCTGTTTCAAAATGGCGTACCTTGCATTCCTATTGGCCTTTGATTCTACAAATTCAAATCAGCCAATAGGATGAGAGCTACTGAAATCCTAGTGGCCGTTCAAATCAAGTTTTTTATTTTGGGGGTTTGGTTGGGTGGTGGGTTTTACTGTTGGGGGGACTTTGTATTTTTTTACAGGTAAAAGAGCTGTTAACTTAGGGCAATGCCCTATAAAAGGCCCTTTTAAGGGCTATTGGTAGTTTATTGTAGGCTAGGGGGTGTTTTCATTTGGGGGGGCTTTTTTATAGGGCTATTAGATTAGGTGTAATTGTTTTTATTTTTGATAATTTTGTTTATTATTTTTTGTAAGCTTAGTGTTTTTTATTTTTTGTAATTTAATGTTTATTATTTTTTGTCAGTTTAGTTTTTTAATTTTTTTTCTTAGTGTTAGGTTTTTTAAATTTGTAATTTAGATTTTTTTTAATTGGTAGTATTTTTTTTATTTTATTAGAATAGTTATGTTAGGTTAATTATATTTCACAGGTAAGTTTTTATTTATAGATATAGTGTAATTTTAATTTAAAGTTAGGGGGGTGTTAGGTTTAGGGGTTAATACTTTAATTTAGTGTTTTGCAATGTGGGGGCCCCAGCGGTTTAGGGGTTAATAGGTTTAATTAGTGGCAGAGATGTGGGAGGCCGGAGGTTTAGGGGTTAATAACTTTGTTATAGTGGCGGTGATATGAGAGGCCGGAGGTTTAGGGGTTAATAACTTTTTAATAGTGTCGGCGATGTCGGGAGCAGCGGATTAGGGGTTAATAGCTTTTATTAGTGTTGGCGATGTCGGGCATCTGTAGAATAGGGGTTAATAACTTTATTATAGTGTTGGCAATGTCGGGGAGCGGTGGAATAGGGGTTATTAACTTTATTATAGTGTCGGGGAGAGGCGGAATAGGGGTTAATAACTTGTATTCATTTCGGCGATATTGGGACGACAGATTAGGGGTGTTTAGAAGTGGGGTTTATGTTAGGGTGTTAGGTTTAAACGTAACTTTTTTTTCCCCATAGACATCAATAAGGTTGTGTTACAGAGATTTTTCATTACGCACTTCAGGTGTTAGGTTTTTTCTAACACTCTCTCCCCATTGATGTCTATGGGGAAAGCGTGCACGAGCACATCAAAGCAACCCTTGGATTTTTTTGCGGTATGGAGCTCATTGCCACCATATCGCACGCACAAGG
The DNA here is from genome assembly GCF_027579735.1 of Bombina bombina. Lineage (NCBI taxonomy): Eukaryota > Metazoa > Chordata > Amphibia > Anura > Bombinatoridae > Bombina > Bombina bombina. The sequence continues at coordinate 188,625,273 of NC_069505.1, forward strand.
AGGCTTTTCAGTAACTCGTAATGGCAGCGTTATGGAGAGTGAAATAACCCAACAATTTTTGGCTTTAGTTTTGCACCGTTTAGCGCAAAACTCGTAATCTAGGTTATGTGATTGCATGTATTTGTATGTATATGTGTGTGTGTGTGTACGTGTCTATGTGTATGTATGTCTGAGTGCACGTATGTATATGTCTGAGTGTAAGGGATCAATTTATCAATTTCCGGGAATAAGCTGTTGGCATTTAACATTGCACAAGCATTTCTAGTGAAATGCTTGTGCAATGCCGCCCACTGTACATCCGCGGCCAATCGGCTGCTAGCAGGGGGTGTCAATCATCCCGATTGTATCGGACAGGATGATTACAGTCCAGAAAGCAGCATCCGCTGTTTGTAAAATCTACCTCAAGTATGTATGTGGGTTCATGTATCTCTCATGTATGTGTGTGTATGTATTTTTATATATATGTATGTTTGCATGTAAGTATGTATGTGAGTGCATGTAAGTGTCTGTGTGTAACAGTGTATATATGTATGTATGTGAGTGCATGCATGTGTGTGCACATGTGTATGTATGTAAGTATGCACATGTGTGTGAGTGCATGTATGTGTCTGTGTGTAAGTATGTATACGTGCATATGTATGTAAGTGTATGTATGTGTCTGTGTGTAAGTATGTATGTATACGTGTGTATGTATGTAAGTTTATGTAAGTATGTATGTATACGTGTGTATGTACAGTATGTAAGTGTATGTATGTGTCTGTGTGTATTCCAAAAAAAGTTGGGACAGTATGGAACATGCAAAAAAAGAAACAAAAAGTAATTTGAAAATTCAATTCACCCGTTACTATATTGAAAACACATTATTTGACGTTTTACTTTGTGAATGTAATGTATTTTTTAAAATATACACCCATTTCAAATCTGATGACTGCAACACACACCAAAAAAGTAGGGACAGTTGACTGTTTACCACTGTGCAACATCACCTTTTCTTTTAATAACACTTATTAAGCGTTTGGGCACTAAAAACACCAGGTGGATAAGTTTAACAAGCAGAATTTACTCCCATTCATCCATTATGTAAGTCTTCAGATGTGCAACTGTACGGGGCATTCATTGCCTTATTTTTTGCTTCATAATACGCCATACATTCTCAATCGGAGACAGGTCAGGACTGCAGGCAGGCCAGCCATGCTAGCACCCGTACTCTCTGCTTATGCAACTATGCGCTTGTAATCCGGGCAGAATGTGGTTTGGCGTTGTCCTGCTGGATAATGTAGGGACGTCCCTGTAAAAGACGACATTTGGATGGCAGCATATGTTGCTCTAAAATGTATAGAAATCTTTCTGCATTAATGGTGCCCTCAAAGATGTGCAAGATACCCATGCCATAGGCACTGACACACACCCATACCATGAGAGACGCTGCCTTTTGGACCTGATGTTGATAACAGCTTGGATGATCCTTTTCATCTTTGGCCCTGAGAGCACGACAATTGTTTTTTCCAAGAACTATTTGAAATGTTGACTTGTCGGACCACAAAATACGATTCCACTGTGCTACTGTCCATTCTAGATAAGACTGAGCCCAGAGAAGTCGGCAGTGCTTCTGGTCAGTGATGTATGGCTTCTGCTTTGCATAGTAAAACCTTAACTTACATCTGTAGATGCAGCGGCAAATAGTGTTGACTGTCAAAGGTTTACCTAAGTATTCCCGAGCCCATGTCAGGATTTCCATTACAGACTCACAACGGTTTTTGAGACAGTGACATCTGAGGGATCGGAGATCACAAGCATTCAGAAGTGTTTTTTTCCAGCCATGCCCTTTACACACAGAGATTTTACCGGATTCCTTGAATCTTTTAAATATATTGTGCACTGTAGAAGGTGAAATGCCCAAAATCCTACTGATTTTTCTTGGGGAAAGTTGTTCTCAAAGTGTTGGATTATTCAGTGACGCATCATTTGGTGAGCCTCAACACATACTTGCTCTTGAAGGGCTAGGCCTTTTTTGGAGGCTGCTTATATACAATTATTACACGATTGCCTCACCTGTTTCACATCACCTTCTTTTTTAAACTTGTCACATTGCTATTAGTTCTAAAAAAAATTGGAACGTGTTGCAGCGGATAAAGGAGGAGGGGTAGTAGTTATGGAAATAGACTTATAAGAGATACCTCTACATATACATAATTAAAGCTAGATCCTACTAGAGCTGATTTAATTATATTAAGGAGGAATATAGTGAAGGCAAAAGAAAAAGGCATCTTCAGTGAAAAGGAATTAAAATTTATAGACCCCAATTTCCCACGAATACCGATTTTCTATTTCCTACCAAAAATCCACAGAAACTTAAACAACCCACCAGGCTGTCCAGTTATATCAGAAATTAACTCAATCACTGCTAACTTATCACAGTATGTAGACAGACCTCTGCAGAAATATGTAAATAATCTACCATCATATTTAAAAGATTCCACATAAGTCTTACAGTTTTTAGATACAATACAAATAGAGGGAGACGTGATGTTGGTAACATGTGATGTCACTTCACAGTATACTAACATAGAACACACAATGAGCATTGAGGCATTGGAGACAGTGACCCAGAGATGGATAAAGAACAGATGGAATTTATTCTACAAAGTTTTAAATTCATCTTAAAGAACAATGTGTTCTCTTTCAATGGAAAATGTTTGTGCAGATAAAATGGATAGCTATGGGTAGTATATTCGCACCAAGCTACGCTAACCGTTTTATGGCAAAATGGGAGAAAGATTTCCTTAATTCATGTAGCTTGGTGGGGAATCTAGCACTTTACAAGAGATATATAGATGATATCTTAATTATACGGAAAGGTAATGAAAATACCGTAAATTATTTATGTCTAGAAATGAATAGAAAACGAGAAAGGCCTAACTTTTACCTATAAATTTGATTTAAAAAAAGTAAGTCCTAGATCTAGACATTGAAGTAACTAATAAGTTTTACGCACAAAATTATTTTTTAAACAGTGGATGCTAACAACTTTATCCACTCGGAGAGTTGCCATTTAAATAAATAGAAACTGAACATCACCAAAGCACAATTTCTAAGGGTGAGAAAAAAATTATCCAGATTAATAGACTGAGTAACAAGCCAAGATCCTACGCAAGACATTTTCAGATAGGGGTTATAACAAAAAGAACATAGAGGAAGCAAACAGAGAGGTGAAAAGGATGGATAGAGAGGTTCTGCTAAAATATAAAAATAAGGAAAACATCAAAGACGTGCATATTGATTCTAATACAAACACAAATATAAAGGTACTTTTCATCACTAATTACAATGGACAATATAGGAAGGTTGAAAAGAATCATTAAAAACCATTGGCATATAGTCATAGAGGATCCCATTTTAGGTGATAAATTGATTTAAATCTGAAGAACATACTAGCACCAAGTGAATTTAATGGAAGGGGAATCAAAAACACTCAGTTGGACTTATTAGGTAGAGAAGTACAGGGTTTATTTCCATGCTTTTGCTGTAGATCTTGCCACTACAGCACCAAGAAAAAAACTGTTTACATTAAGCCAAACAGGGGAGATATTTAATATAAAAGATATTATTAGATGTAGAGATAGATAATTCCTCTATCTAATACAGTTAAGTTGTAAAATACAGTACCTAGGTAAGACCACTAGGACACTAAGGAAAAGAATTGGGGAACACCTCTGCATTATAGAGAAAGGAAATAAGAACATGCATCTATATAAGGACTTTAGTGAAGTACACCAGTAAATGCAGTAGATTTGCATAATTAACAAATACATGATAAAAAGACAATACAATAGCACTTAGTCTGAACTTCAAATGAGTATTAGATTTTTTTTTCAGACAGATTTCAAAGTTATATCTATTCCACTCCTCCTGTATTATGTGATAGCCATCAGCCAATCACAAATACATATACATATATATTCTGTGAATTCTTGCACATGCTCAGTAGGAGCTGGTGACTCAAAAAGTGTAAATATAAAAAGGCTGTGGCCTCTATTTAACAAAGTCTGGCGGACCTTGCTGAATGCGGAGAGCAATACGCTCTCCGTATTCAGCATTGCACCAGCAGCTCACAAGAGCTGCTGGTGCAACGCCGCCCCCTGCAGACTCGCGGCCAATAGGCCGCCAGCAGGGAGGTGTCAATCAACCCGATTGTACTCGATCAGGTTGATTTCCGGCGATGTATGTCCGACTGCTCAGAGCAGGTGGACAGGTTATGGAGCAGCGGTCTTTGTGACCGCTGCTTCATAACTGCTGTTTCTGGTGAGTCTGAAGACTCGCCAGAAACACGGGCCATCAAGCTCCTTTCAGAGCTTGATAGATAGGCCCCCTTGCATTTTGTTAATGGAAGTAAATTGGAAAGTTGTTTACAATTGCTGCGCAATCTGAACTATGCAACGTTAATTTTGACTTGTGTCCTTTTAAAGATTTTTCTTTTTGGAAGATTGCCAAGGTAAAACCAGAATGGAAAGGAGTTAACTTTGAAAACAAACTATTGAAAAAATAAGCAGAACTCATTTATAAAATTAGAACGGGGGGTGGAGCCAACTGCCAAGCAGACTAGTCGCACTGGAAAGGAGCTCCACATATTTTACTGCCTAAAACTGTAATTTCTGCAGGCAACTGATCTAAAATGAGCTAAAAGTTAGCCCAGAGGTGGTGGGCAATAGTATACTGAAGCCTTGGAAGCTAGTCTGAGCTGCAAGAAGAAATAGGAGGCGATGTGCCTAGATTGAGGCCTCTTTTCACGCTGCCATTACCCTTCCTTTTGTTTTACTGGGGTTGAGAGTCAGTGATTCCGCTGCAAAGCAGAGTACATCCTAGCTATTCTACCCTATTCGATCATGGAGGAGGACTACCAAATGCAGGTTCAAGAGCTCCTTATACATCTAAGCATGCAAATGCAAGATAACTTTGCCGCACTCACACAGGTACTGAGGGACTCATGTGCCCAAGGCGTTCACAGTATATCTAAGATGGCAGAGAGAGGAGATTTTGTTTTGCAGTATCCGGAGACATTGAACATCACAAGTTCCGCTTACCCCTCACTGGATGTCAATCAGAGCTGTATACTGCAAAGTGGCAAGATCGAAGCACCGCTGCAATCTCCTTTACCTGACTGGGAATCTGAAACTCCCTTTGCAGACACTGGATATGGCAAGTCACAGAGTAGCCCTCACATCATATTCTTCCTAGCCGGATCTCGGGAAGGGGCGGCCGACCTCCTGACTTACGGCGATGAGGCTACCTTTACAGAGAGCAGGGGCATTCAGTCTCTAGAGATGTGGAGAGGTAGCTCCCGGCAAAATTCAGCAGAAGAGGAGAGACAATGGACTATAGGATGTGAGTCGCATGTTTGTCCTAACCCAGTGACTTGCGGTAACTCTAGCAGACAGTACTTACATGCTCAGGGGTGGTGTCTTCCCCGCTGGATTCAGAACTTATCTCAGCTAGGTAGTTGGCTGATTACGACCCAGTTTGTCACTTCTGGCGTGGGTTGAGCAGTATCTAGCTCCGGGTCTTCCTATGGCATATAGCCGGGATAGCATTTTAGTGTCTTGTAAAGTCACTGTACCTAACCCTAGTTCTTGTTTGCGTTGCTGTGCACCTGTCCTCAAGATACTTTAATCATTAGAAACAGTCATGTTCTTGCAGTTTAGATATTACATTATATAGATTAGCATTTTGGGTCATGTTGGATTTTCATTATATATATATTTTAACTGTATTTGGTGCTTGGTCCTGCTCTGCGTCTCCCCCAGCCGGCGGGGTGGATGGGGATATGGGCTAGCACCTTATAATATCATCTTATGGTTCAACTGACTGTGTCATGATGCTTAAATACTTAATATGTTGCCAGCAGGTTTTCATCTTGCTCTGACAAATGGTAGGTCAAACGATAGAGAATATGTTTGAGGAAATTTGCTATTTGATGTTTTTTGTATTGCTCTCTATTCATGTTCCCAGATTTTTATTTACCTTTATATGTATTAGATATTCTGAGTATTTTTTTTCCTTAAGGTACTGATAATAGGCTTGGCCTGGTTGCATTAGCTAAAGTAGTAAGTTTCATTGTAAAATTTCTATATTATACGAAGGTATAATAAGTCCTGCTCCAATTTAAACCCCTCCCCCCCACCTTCTCACCTACCTTCCTTTTTTTTTTTAAGGATAAGCGGTATTTACCCGCTGTACTACCTTATAAGTGTCAATATTATAATCATATGCTAGGGCCCACAATTGGACCCATCCTGTTATATATATTTTCATATACCTATATCATTGTCTACTACTACTTTAAATCTCCTTTCTATGAAATATTAGATTGCCTGAGGTACACATACGGAGAATTTGTATTAGAAAATGGAGGTTTTAGTTACTCATGTTCATCATATTCACAGATATGTATATATCCCAGTCCACTTTTAATTTATTTAATGTGGTTGGTGTAAGATGTTTATATTTGTGCCTTTTTTTTTTCTTTCTCTTTTTTTCTATGTGATTGAACACATTATTTGTATTGTTTTTGCTTCAAACCTCAATAAAAGAATTTAAAATAAAAAATTAGAACACTCTATCCATATAGCCTAAACTCTAACTTAGACATAATCCCCTTTATGTACGACTAACATTAACTTCAATTGAGTAACTTTCTAATATATTTTTTACTATATCATGTGAAATTGTATGATAATATTGTATGAAAAAAATGAGCCTTATGATAAATATGCAATAAGGGTACATGGGCCAATATATATCTGTGAAATGAACAAGTGAGTATAAACACAGAGCGCTAAAGTACCCTTTAAACAAGTAAATATAGAGTAACAAAATCACAGGTATGGGACTATATCAAAATATTACAAATACTAAGACTGTACTAAGACTAATACTGTAAAATCAGGTTAAAAAAATACATATAGTATCTCTATATACTTTCTTCCAGGGAATATAGACCGAAGCATTCACTAGGATCCTATATGCTGGATCAAGTTCATATAAAAGATAAACCGCCTTTTTCTGATTTCAGGTCTTAGATGCTGCTTTCAAAAAAAGAGGTTTCCACTCGACTATCTGTACAAAACTTATAGCGAAAGAGGGAGAGAGCGCAAAAAACACAACGTGCATCTAAGTGCAGATTAAAAAACAATTTAATATAGAGGCCCCTACTGATAAAAAGCTACTCACAAGATTAAAATCAAACAACAGCATAACAGTATGTGACTGTCAACACAGCATATGAGGCAAAGCAAACCGTGGAGTTGTCTGCAAGCAGGAGCGTCTGGAATCAGCTGTCTCCCTGTTCCTTTCTATCTATGGCAAGTCTTTATGCAATAATAAGTCTTTGTTAGACAAAATATCTCTTCCGTCAGTCCACAGTTTGGAGCCCGGTATTAGTTATTGTGTAATGTCCGTTAACTGTGAGCAGTGACACACAACAATTTTCACTAGAAGCGTCTCTCAGCTTTCTCCTTCCCTGCACGGATGTTGGTTACATAAGCCTCCCAGGGACAAGAAGAAAAAACAACACTCGATATACGTTTAGTTCCCGTACTTAGGAACGTTTTTAAGAGTGAATATGTGGACCGTTTGATGCCTTTTATGCATCCAATTAGGTCCCACCTCCACAACAGGTGTATCCAATGGAATCTTATATGAAAAGATTCCAAAGAGTTCCTTCCTGCTTGCAGACAACTCCACGGTTTGCTTTGCCTCATATGCTGTTTGATTTTAATCTTGTGAGTAGCTTCTTATCAGTAGGGGCCTCTATATTAAATTGTTTTTTAATCTGCACTTAGATGCACTTTGTGTTTTTTGCGGTCTCTCGTTATATCTGTGAAATGAACCCATATTGAACATAAAAGATCGTACAGAAGAGCCCTATGTAATATATACGTTTTATATTTTGTTTTTAATTTTCATTTCTGTTTTTACTAATTTTAAGATAAGGACTTGTCACGCATATATTGTTTCCCTAATTACATGTTAATATTATTCCATATCTGTAAATCATAGATAGGCAGTAAGACATTGATAAAACCTTATAAGAGACTTAGAGAAAAATATATACAACCTTAAGAGATGTGATTTTAAATTAGAAGAAACCAATAGGAAAAGACTTCAGGGTTTATGAGGCAATCAGCAGGGGCGCCACCATATCTTGAGAAAGCCCTTGAGAGGTGAAACGCGTTGATTTGGAGGAGCTTTTGTATGGGATGTGGCTCCACCAAACAGGAAATACACGTAGGGAGAAGGGAGACAGTGAGACAGAATACACACCACTGCAAAGCCCCACGGTGCAGGTCACAGTGACATCTAACGGAGAGTCCGAGTCCGTTCAGGTAAGCACATTGTTTTGTTTTGTTTCAACAAGCTTGTGGATAACTTACTCTTCTAGACATTTTAAACATTTTTAGCTTTAAAAGGGACAGTCTATGCCAGAATTCTTATTGTTTAAAAAGACAGATAATCCCTTTATTACCCATTCCCCAGTTTTGCATGAGCAACACTGTTACATTAATATTCTTTTTACCTCTGTGATTACCTTGTATCTAAGCCTCTGCAGACTAACTTCTTATCTCAGTTCTGACAGATATGCATTTTAGCCAATCAGTGCTGACGCCTAGGTAACTCCACGTGTGTGAGCACAATGTTATCTATATGACACACATGAACTAACGCCCTCTAGTTGTGAAAAACTGTCAAAATGCCCTGAGATAAGAAGCCATCTTCAAGGGATTAGAAATTAGCATATGAGCCTACCTAGGTTGAACTTTTAACCAAGAATACCAAGAGAACAAAGCAAACATGATGCTAAAAGTAAATTGGAAAATTGTTTAAAATTGCATGCCCTATCTGAATCATGAAAGTTTAATTTGGACTAGACTGTCCCTTTAAAGTCTGCAGCATGAACTTATGAAACCATGAATATAACTTGGTACCTTGTTTGCATTTAGCATTTTATTTTTGTTTGGACGTCCAATCCAGTTATTAAAAGAAATGTTAACGATCTGAGTCATTCTTTATTTCGTGATTAAATCTTTATTTTTTAACACATCATTTGTTAAAGTCCCGTATATGTGGGAATTACAGCCTACACATACTATCACCAGTAAAATTATTTATTATTTTTTGTATACTTTAAATATTTTTTATATACTTCAAATATTTATACATATACTTTATTTTATAGTTATATATATACAGTATATATATATATATATATATATATATATATATATATATCACATATTATTGCACCTTATATATCACCCAATTTCCACAATTTACACCCCAGCATTTCTTTTTGTATTAAAGGGATGGTAAGGTCAGAAATTTTCTCATCATTACTTAAAAATTCATCGTATATATAAAATATGTCTAAATACCTCACGCTGCGCTTTCTTGCTGGTTCAGCAGCTATCTCGTTAAAATATTCAAATTTCCAAACCCACCTGTGAGGCTAATTTGCATTAGCCAATCACGGTGGGCAACCTGTGTTCTGCATTTGCTTTGGTTCCGGGTATGTTCTGTGAAGCCAACGCATGTGCTGTGGATTCCATATATTTAACGCATGTGCATTATAATTATTAGGATATCGCCTACATAAGCATTGTCATGGTCATGTGACCAAAGTCATTCCATTCGATTGATGCGTTTCATCATCTCAGGCTATCCACAGAATCCTGGTAAAGGAATCTCCCTTAGTGAAACAAGCATTTAATTTTGTTGTATATAAATCCAAAAGGTACAGCATGCAACAATCACCCCTTGGAAAACGAGCACTTTTCGATTTATTTATCAATTTATAATATAATTCTCTATATACGTTTACATTTTTGTTTTGTTTTAAATAAAAAAAATTAAAATGATAATTGTAATACCTTACAGTTACTGAAAAATGTATGTGATATATTAAATATAAATTACTTCAACTGATATCCTATCATATTCAACTTATTTGATAAAAATCGTTTTAAAAAATCATCTATCAACAAACACAAAGACATAATTACATAGAGATCAATAGACATAGAAAAAAAAAATTAGATTTGCACAAGCGTTTAGATCCGAGGAAGACAGGGCAAAAATCTTCAGAATTAATTTTGCGCATGCGTGAGAACAGGGAGAACAATGCGCAGGCGTCAAAATATTTAAATCACAGACGATAATTTAAGCGCAAAGGATTGCATTCAAGATCGCCCTTTATAGTGGGACGGTTAATGTGACGTCACTGTTGATAATAAAATTTATATTTATACATTTCTCACAGCTTCGTTTTCAATGAACGGTAAGTGCAATGTATGACAATTACTAACGCCTAGATTTGGAGTTCTGTGTTAGGGTTAAAAAGCAGCGTTAAGGGGTCCTAACGCTGCTTTTTAATGCCCGCTGGTATTACGAGTTAGGCAGGAAAGGGTCTACCGCTCACTTTCTTTCCGCGACTCGAAGCTACCGCAAATCCCCTTACGTCAATTGCGTATTCTATCTTTTCTATGAGATATGCCTAACGCTGGTATTACGAGTCTTGGAAGAAGTGAGCGGTACAGCCTCTACCGCCAAGACTCCAACCGCAAACAAAAGTCAGTAGTTAAGAGTTTTATGGGCTAACGCCGGAACATAAAGCTCTTAACTACTGTGCTATAAAGTACACTAACACCCATAAACTACCTATGAACCCCTAAACCGCGGTCTCCCCACATCGCAAACCCTATAATACATTTTTTTAACCCCTAACCTTCCGACCGTACATCGCCGCCACCTACATTATCCCTATGAACCCCTAATCTTCTGCCCCTAACATTGCCGACACCTATATTTATTACCCCCTAATCTGCCCCCCCCAACGTCGCCGCCACCTACCTACACTTATTAACCCCTAATCTGTCGACCAGACATCGCCGCCACTATAATAAATGTATTAACCCCTAAACCACCGCTCTCCCGCCTCGCAAACACTATAATAAATTTTATTAACCCCTAATCTGCCCTCCCTAACATCGCCGCCACCTACCTACAATTATTAACCCCTAATCTCCTGCCCCCAACGTCGCCACTGCTATAATAAAGTTATTAACCCCTAAACCTAAGTCTAACTCCAACACCCCTTAGTTAAATATAATTTAAATAAAACGAAATAAATTTACTATAATTAAATAAATTATTCTTATTTAAAACTAAATACTTACCTATAAAATAAACCCTAATATAGCTACAATAAAACTAATAGTTACATTGTAGCTATTTTAGGATTTATATTTATTTTACAGGCAACTTTGTATTTATTTTAACTAGGTAGAATAGCTATTAAATAGTTATTAACTATTTAATAGCTACCTAGTTAAAATAATTACAAAATTACCTGTAAAATAAATCCTAACCTAAGTTACAAATACACCTAACACTACACAATCAATAAATTAATTAAATAAATTAACTACAATTATCTAAACTAAAATACAATTAAATAAACTAAACTATAATACAAAAAACAAACAAACACTAAATTACAGAAACATTTTTTACAAGAAGTTTAAACTAATTACACCTAATCTAAGCCCCCTAATAAAATAAAAAAATATTAAAATAAAATGCCCTACCCTATCCTAAATTACAAAGTAATCAGCTCTTTTACCAGCCCTTAAAAGGGCTTTTTGAGGGACATTGCCCCAAAGTAATCAGCTCTTTTACCTGTAAATAAAATTACAATACCCCCCCAACATTACAACCCACCACCCACATACCCCTACTCTAAAACCCACCCAAACCCCCCTTAAAAAAAACTAACACTAACCCCCTGATCTCCCTACCTTGAGTCGTCTTCACTCAGCCGAGCCGATTGGAACAGCCAATAGAATGCGAGGTTAATCCGATTGGCTGATTGGATCAACCAATCGGATTGAACTTCAATCAGAATTTTCCTATCTTAATTCGGATTGGCTGATAGAATCCTATCAGCCAATCGGAATTCGAGGGACGCCATCTTGGATGACGTCATTTAAAGGAACCGTCATTCATCGGGAAGTCGTCGGCAAGGATGGATGTTCCGCCTCAGAGGTCATCAGGATGCTGCCGCTCCGCTCTGGATGGATGAAGATAGAAGATTCCGCTTGGATGAAGACTTCAATCGGATGGAAGACCTCTTCTGCCCCGCTTGGATGAAGAATTCGGCTTGGCTGAGTGAAGACGACTCAAGGTAGGGAGATCTTCAGGGGGTTAGTGTTAGGTTTTTTTAAGGGGGGGTTGGGTGGGTTTTAGAGTAGGGGTATGTGGGTGGTGGGTTGTAATGTTGGAGGGTATTGTATTTTTATTTACAGGTAAAAGAGCTGATTACTTTGGGGCAATGCCCCGCAAAAAGCCCTTTTAAGGGCTGGTAAAAGAGCTGATTACTTTGTAATTTAGGATAGGGTAGGGCATTTTATTATTTTGGGGGGCTTTTTTATTTTATTAGGGGGCTTAGATTAGGTGTAATTAGTTTAAACTTCTTGTAATTTTTTTCTGTAATTTAGTGTTTTTTTTTTTTGTATTATAGTTTAGTTTATTTAATTGTATTTTAGTTTAGCTAATTGTAGGTAATTAATTTAATTAATTTATTGATAGTGTAGTGTTAGGTGTATTTGTAACTTAGGTTAGGATTTATTTTACAGGTAATTTTGTAATTATTTTAACTAGGTAGCTATTAAATAGTTAATAACAATTTAATAGCTATTCTACCTAGTTAAAATAAATACAAAGTTGCCTGTAAAATAAATATAAATCCTAAAATAGCTACAATGTAACTATTAGTTATATTTTAGCTATATTAGGGTTTATTTTATAGGTAAGTATTTAGTTTTATATAGGAATAATTTATTTAATTATAGTAAATTTATTTTGTTTTATTTAAATTATATTTAACTTAGGGGGATGTAAGGGTTACGGGTTAATAAATTTATTATAGTAGCAGCGACGTTGGGGGCGGGAGATTGGGGGTCAATAATTGTAGGTAGGTGGCGGCGATGTTAGGGAGGGCAGATTAGGGGTTAATAAAATTTATTATAGTTTTTTCGAGGCGGGAGTGCGGCGGTTTAGGGGTTAATACATTTATTATAGTGGCAGCGATGTCCGGTCGGCAGATTAGGGGTTAATAAGTGTAGGTAGGTGGCGGCGACGTTAGGGGGGGCAGATTAGGGGTTAATAAATATAATATAGGTGTTGGCGATGTTAGGGACAGCAGATTAGGGGTTCATAGCTATATTGTAGGTTGCGGCGGTGTCCAGAGCGGCAGATTAGGGGTTAATAATATAATGTAGGTGTCAGCGATAGCGGCAGACTAGAGGTTAATAAGTGTAAGGTTAGGGGTGTTTAGACTCGGGGTTCATGTTAGGTGTAGACTTAGAGAGTGTTTCCCCATAGGAAACAATGGGGCTGCGTTAAGAGCTGAACGCTGCTTTTTTGCAGGTGTTAGGTTTTTTTTCAGCCAGCTCAGCCCCATTGTTTCCTATGGGGATATCGTGCACAAGCACGTTTTTCCAGCTTACCGCTACCGTAAGCAACGCTGGTATTGAGGGTTGAAGTGGAGCTAAATTTGGCTCAACGTTCACTTTTCTGAGGCTAACGCAGCCATTCAGACAACTCGTAATACCAGCGTTGTTTAAAGGGTGCGCTGGAAAAAAGGCTTGTTAGCACCACGGGTCTTTACCGACAAAACTCCAAATCTAGGCGAAAGTTTGATCTATTGGATATAAAAAAAAAAAAAATATTTTGAACAAACTTTACCAATCCTTTAAGGTTTTTCACTTGCCTTCAGGAACCTTAGTAAGAGGGGGTTCCCTTAATACCTGGCAGTGGGTCAAGGGGTAGCGCCAAGAGTCACACATCAGATTGCTAAATTGTCCCTGTCCCAACTTTTTGCAGTCTTCAGATTTGAAATGAGTGTATATTTTCAAAAATACATTAAATTCACAAAGTAAAACATCAAATAATGTGTTTTCAATATAGTACTGGGTGAATTTATGTATATGTGTGTGCATGTAAGTGTATGTATGTGTCTGTGTGGGCATGTAAGTGTATGTATGTGTCTGTGTGTGCATGTAAGTGTATGTATGTGTCTGTGTGTGCATGTATGTATGAGTGCATGTATGTGTCTGTATGTATGTGTGGGTGTGTATGTTTTTATGTATGTGAGTGTGTTTGTGTGTATGTATGTGTCTGTATATATGTATGTATCTGAGTGCATGTATGTGTCTATGTGTATGTATATATGTAAATGAGTGGGTATGTGTGTGAGTGCATGTATGTGTCTATGTGTGCGTGCATGTACAACTATGCCCTCAGTGTACAGTAGAATTATGCCCTCAGTGTACAGTAGAACTATGCTCTCAGTGTATACTACCAGTATGCCCTCAATGTACAGTACAAACATGTCCTCAGTGTACAGTACAAGCATACCCTCAGTGTACAGTACAAGCATACCCTCAGTGTACCTGCATGCCCTCAGTGTACAGTACAAGCATACCCTCAGGGTACCTGCATGCCCTCAGTGTACAGTAAAAACATGCCCTCAGTGTACCTGCATGCCCTCAGTGTACAGTAAAAACATACCCTGTGTACAGTAAAAGCATACCCTCAGTGTACCTGCATACCCTCAGTGTACAGTACAAGCATACCCTCAGTGTACAGTACAAGCATACCCTCAGTGTACAGTACACGCATACCCTCAGTGTACCTGCATGCCCTCAGTGTACAGTAAAAACATACCCTCAGTGTACCTGCATGCCCTCAGTGTACAGTAAAAACATGCCCTCAGTGTACAGTAAAAACATACCCTCAGTGTACAGTAAAAGCATACCCTCAGTGTACCTGCATGCCCTCAGTGTACAGTAAAAGCATACCCTCAGTGTACCTGCATACCCTCAGTGTACAGTAAAAGCATACCCTCAGTGTACCTGCATACCCTCAGTGTACAGTACAAGCATACCCTCAGTATACAAGAATAATACCATTACACTTCTCCTCCCCAAACAAGCCGTGTCCCTTTTTTCAAGTCTTCTCTTTGTTATTTGGGGGATTTCCTGCCGCCTCCCTCCATCTGCATTTGTTTAGGACTCTTTTCCTCCCCCCTCCTCCATCCCCCAATCCCCATCCTGCCCCACAGGCACTAATTCATTAAGAAGTTGCTGAAGTAAATGTGTAACTATATAACCCCCAGTAATTTCATGTTGTGCTCGAAAAGCTCATATACACTCAGTTAGCTCCCCCTCCTTAGGTACCGCAGCCCCCAGTAATTTCATGTACTTGTTGTGCTCGAGGAGAAGCTAATAATACACTCACTTAGCCCCCTCGGTAGCGGAGAATACCGCCCCTTCCAGCGGCAGCAGCCCCCTCTCCCGGTAACAGAGACCACCGCCCCCAGTAAAAGAGACCCCCTCCCCCGGCTGCAGCCCCCTCCCCCCGGGCCGGGGAGGTGCAGGGGGAGGTACCCAGGCGGATCACTGGCTCCTGCTCTCACACACTCACATCTGCTGCAGCGGAATAACGGAACAGCCGCCATGGGGGTTGAAGGATGCACCAAATGCGTGAAATATCTGCTCTTTATCTTCAACTTCATATTCTGGGTGAGTGCGTGGTGCCCACGCGTGACGGGTACTGGTGCCCCCGGGGGTAGGATATAGGGTGGTACATGCGTCGGCAGCTTAGGGGTTAAGGCTGTGTCGCACTAACGGGAGCGGAAGGCAGGTAGTGCAGCAGATGGGGTAATGTGCTAGGGCAGACAGACCACACTTGTTACTGGGGATCAGGGTGGGTGTGGGGGCGCACTTCCTGCCCCCCCCTCTTTATACCAGGCACCACTGGCAGCCAGCAACAAGTGGGCAGCAGCATGGCACAGGGGGTTATTGTGTGTGCAGCATAACATGTACCAGACTCATACTGTGCTGTATGTGCTATGTGTGTAGTATTAGTGTATGTAACTGTTTATTATCACAGTAACATGTACCAGACTCCTACTGTACTGTATGTAACTGTTTATTATCACAGTACCATGTGTACCAGACTCATACTGTGCTGTATGTGCTATATGTGTAGTATTAGTGTATGTAACTGTTTATTATCACAGTACCATGTGTACCAGACTCATACTGTACTGTATGTGCAGTGCTATGTGTGTAGTATTAGTGTATGTAACTGTTTATTATCACAGTACCATGTGTACCAGACTCATACTGTACTGTATGTGCTATATGTGTAGTATTAGTGTATGTAACTGTTTATTATCACAGTACCATGTGTACCAGACTCATACTGTGCTATATGTGTAGTATTAGTGTATGTAACTGTTTATTATCACAGTACCATGTGTACCAGACTCATACTGTGCTATATGTGTAGTATTAGTGTATGTAACTGTTTATTATCACAGTAACGTGTTTACCAGACTAATACTGTACTGTATGTGCTATGTGTGTAGTATTAGTGTATGTAACTGTTTATTATCACAGTACCATGTGTACCAGACTCATACTGTACTGTATGTGCAGTGCTATATGTGTAGTATTAGTGTATGTAACTGTATATTATCACAGTAACATGTACCAGACTCATACTGTACTGTATGTGCAGTGCTATATGTGTAGTATTAGTGTATGTAACTGTTTATTATCACAGTAACGTGTTTACCAGACTAATACTGTACTGTATGTGCTATGGGTGTAGTATTAGTGTATGTAACTGTTTATTATCACAGTACCATGTGTACCAGACTCATACTGTACTGTATGTGCTATATGTGTAGTATTAGTGTATGTAACTGTTTATTATCACAGTAACATGTGTACCAGGCTCATACTGTACTGTATGTGCTATGTGTGTAGTATTAGTGTATGTAACTGTTTATTATCACAGTAACGTGTTTACCAGACTCATACTGTACTGTATGTGCTATATGTGTAGTATTAGTGTATGTAACTGTTTATTATCACAGTACCATGTGTACCAGACTCATACTGTACTGTATGTGCAGTGCTATGTGTGTAGTATTAGTGTATGTAACTGTTTATTATCACAGTACCATGTGTACCAGACTCATACTGTACTGTATGTGCTATATGTGTAGTATTAGTGTATGTAACTGTTTATTATCACAGTAACATGTGTACCAGGCTCATACTGTACTGTATGTGCAGTGCTATATGTGTAGTATTAGTGTATGTAACTGTTTATTATCACAGTACCATGTGTACCAGACTCATACTGTGCTGTATGTGCTATATGTGTAGTATTAGTGTATGTAACTGTTTATTATCACAGTAACATGTGTACCAGGCTCATACTGTACTGTATGTGCTATGTGTGTAGTATTAGTGTATGTAACTGTTTATTATCACAGTAACGTGTTTACCAGACTCATACTGTACTGTATGTGCTATATGTGTAGTATTAGTGTATGTAACTGTTTATTATCACAGTACCATGTGTACCAGATTCATACTGTACTGTATGTGCAGTGCTATGTGTGTAGTATTAGTGTATGTAACTGTTTATTATCACAGTACCATGTGTACCAGACTCATACTGTACTGTATGTGCTATATGTGTAGTATTAGTGTATGTAACTGTTTATTATCACAGTAACATGTGTACCAGGCTCATACTGTACTGTATGTGCAGTGCTATATGTGTAGTATTAGTGTATGTAACTGTTTATTATCACAGTAACATGTACCAGACTCATACTGTACTGTATGTGCTATATGTGTATGTAACTGTTTATTATCACAGTACCATGTGTACCAGACTCATACTGTGCTGTATGTGCTATATGTGTAGTATTAGTGTATGTAACTGTTTATTATCACAGTAACATGTACCAGACTCATACTGTACTGTATGTGCTATGTGTGTAGTATTAGTGTATGTAACTGTTTATTATCACAGTAACATGTACCAGACTCATACTGTACTGTATGTGCAGTGCTATATGTGTAGTATTAGTGTATGTAACTGTTTATTATCACAGTACCATGTGTACCAGACTCATACTGTGCTGTATGTGCTATATGTGTAGTATTAGTGTATGTAACTGTTTATTATCACAGTAACATGTGTACCAGGCTCATACTGTACTGTATGTGCTATGTGTGTAGTATTAGTGTATGTAACTGTTTATTATCACAGTAACATGTACCAGACTCATACTGTACTGTATGTGCAGTGCTATATGTGTAGTATTAGTGTATGTAACTGTTTATTATCACAGTACCATGTGTACCAGACTCATACTGTGCTGTATGTGCTATATGTGTAGTATTAGTGTATGTAACTGTTTATTATCACAGTAACATGTACCAGACTCATACTGTACTGTATGTGCTATGTGTGTAGTATTAGTGTATGTAACTGTTTATTATCACAGTACCATGTGTACCAGACTCATACTGTACTGTATGTGCTATATGTGTAGTATTAGTGTATGTAACTGTTTATTATCACAGTAACATGTGTACCAGGCTCATACTGTACTGTATGTGCTATGTGTGTAGTATTAGTGTATGTAACTGTTTATTATCACAGTAACGTGTACCAGGCTCATACTGTACTGTATGTGCTATATGTGTAGTATTAGTGTATGTAACTGTTTATTATCACAGTACCATGTGTACCAGACTCATACTGTACTGTATGTGCTATATGTGTAGTATTAGTGTATGTAACTGTTTATTATCACAGTAACATGTGTACCAGGCTCATACTGTACTGTATGTGCAGTGCTATATGTGTAGTATTAGTGTATGTAACTGTTTATTATCACAGTAACATGTACCAGACTCCTACTGTACTGTATGTGCTATATGTGTATGTAACTGTTTATTATCACAGTACCATGTGTACCAGACTCATACTGTGCTGTATGTGCTATATGTGTAGTATTAGTGTATGTAACTGTTTATTATCACAGTAACATGTACCAGACTCATACTGTACTGTATGTGCTATGTGTGTAGTATTAGTGTATGTAACTGTTTATTATCACAGTAACATGTACCAGACTCATACTGTACTGTATGTGCAGTGCTATATGTGTAGTATTAGTGTATGTAACTGTTTATTATCACAGTACCATGTGTACCAGACTCATACTGTGCTGTATGTGCTATATGTGTAGTATTAGTGTATGTAACTGTTTATTATCACAGTAACATGTACCAGACTCATACTGTACTGTATGTGCTATGTGTGTAGTATTAGTGTATGTAACGGTTTATTATTACAGAACCATGTGTACCAGACTCATACTGTACTGTATGTGCTATATGTGTAGTATTAGTGTATGTAACAGTTTATTATCGCAGTAACATGTACCAGACTCATACTGTGCTATATGTGTAGTGTTAGTGTGTGTAACTGTTTATTATTACAATACCATGTGTACCAGACTCATACTGTACTGTATTAGTGTATGTAACTGTTTATTATCACAGTACCATGTGTACCAGACAAATACTGTACTGTATGTGCTATGTGTGTAGTATTAGTGTATGTAACAGTTTATTATCACAGTAACGTGTACCAGACTCATACTGTACTGCATGTGCTATATGTGTAATATTAGTGAATGTAACAGTTTATTATTACAGTAACAAGTAACGTGTACCAGACTCGTACTGTATGGGATATGTTGTGTAATATTGCTTATGTATTAGTGTATGTAACAGTTTATTGTTACAGTAACAAGTAACGTGTGTACCAGACTAATACTACATCACTGTATGTGCTATGTTTTGTGTAATATTGCTAATAAGGTGATACAGTATTATTGTAACAGTGTATTATTGTAACTAACAACATGTGTGCTAGACTGATATTACTGTACCTAATACAGTATGACTGAGTAACATTACTGATGGGTAGATATGGTAATATACTGTTACATTCAATAATACTGTAACTAGCAACATGTGTGGTAGACTTTGGCATATGAGTAACATTGCTAATTTGGAGATACACAGTATTATGGTGTATAACAGTTTGTTATTACAGTAATTAGCAACAAGAGTAATGAGCTAGACTGATAATACATTACTTTATAAAAAAAAATAGTAAAATTGCTGATGAGGTGATACTTGTTACTGTGATAAATTAATACTACAGCAGGTTATAGAGGTGGGAGGATTATAGAGTATTATGCCTGCAGAAGATTAACATTACTGACTAAGCACCACATTAATACACAAGTATTATGTGGGACATATCATTATTGCAGTAGCTAGAACAGAATAGTATATTATTACACTAACAAATCAGGTGTATTAGAGTGGGTTATAAAGTAATAACGTTGGATTGGGGTATAGTATTTTGTACTACAAATGATTATTATGGTAGTTGGCAATGAATTAGTAACATTTGTGATATACACATAGCAGCAAGTACCACAAGCGAGTGGGTTATTATTTGTGTGCCATACTCATATTGTAGTAGATATAACATGTGTTTGATTTGAACACTACCAGAAACTTTAGGGACGGTCTCTGCAGAATTATTGTGTGTGACAGAGTATTTCTTTAAAGTGTGTGTGTGAGGGGGGGATAAAATACTTGGTGGTTAAAAAAAGCACCTGTTTGCTAATGTAGATCCAGAAACAAAATGAGGTTTGTGATGTGCTGTGTGTCTATATAATGAAGGAGGAGCCCATAGCTATGGGTATGTATTACAGGATGTGTGTGTGTATATATATGTGTGTGTGTATATATGTGTGTGTATATATATGTGTGTGTGTGTATATATGTGTGTGTGTGTGTATATAGGTGTGTGTGTGTGTGTACAAGTTCATGGACATTACATACCACCTACAATCCAATCTAAAGTCTGTAAAGTAGTTTTATTCGGGGGAATCTGTTATCAGCCCTGGGGAGCTGACTCTCCCCTGCAGAGTTTGTTTAAGTGCAGAAATTGTCTGTGGATGTAAATGCACAAAGCATGTTTTAGGAATCAGAGTGTGATGAATGCATGAAGCTTATTATGTTATGGTAGAACTAGAAAATGGATAATGTGCTGCAGCTGTAACCCTGTTATGTTCTACTCGGTAGCTATCTGTATATATTAGTTTATCATTAGATATGAGTCTCCGTGTGTGCTGGGTATTCTGGGTGTGGTACAATTAAGCATGAGCTATGTATAGCAGTGTTTTCTGTCTGAGCTGCTGAAATGACAAGTGTTGCAGTACATAATAATTCCTTATTCTAGCGCTCACCCTGCATTTTAAAATGTTTTATATGGATCCAAAGCAAAGTATTCTTCAGACCCAACAAAGGAAGAATATCTCTTGTAAGCTTGTCTTTAAATGCTTTGTTAGTCCAATACAAACGTATTCTTACTTACTGCAATACTCTTGTGTTTTTGGCACCTACATTATTGAACTAACGTCTTGTCCAATCAAAATGACTTAGCTGCGTCTACACTTTCTTTGTGCGTCTATAGAGGTGTCACATTGTGAGTGTGATGCTGAGATTGTCAGTAGGGAGTAAGGGAATAATAGTTACTTCTAAGAAAAAAGCCAATTTCTTCACTTGTCCACTGCAATTTCGTAGTGATCAGGAGCTAGTGGAAATATATAGCGGACTAGTAACTTATTCTGTCTGGGCTAGTAAATTTCCCCCCTGACTAGTAAATTATATTGGTATTTTTTCCACCCTTGCATGTATGACATACACTTGTACAAATGCCAGCAGTATGTGTTTGTGTTGTTCTCCAAAGTAACGATTACTATTTATTAAAGGGGTATGAAATCCAAAATAATTATTTTGTGAGTCAGACAGACCAAACCATTTAAAAAAAAGTTTCTAATTTACTTCTATTATCAAATCTGCTTCATTCCCATGATGTTCTGTGTTGAAGAGATACTTAGGTAGGCATCCGGAGCTCTACAATGCAGGAAACTGTGCTGCCCTCTAGTGCTCTTGCAAATGGGTAACATTCATGCAAAAATGCTGCCATATAGTGCTCCAGAAATGGACCGGCTCCTAAGCATATGTCTCTGCTTTTCAACAAAAGATCCCTAGAAAACAAAGAAAAAACAATAACAAAAGTAATTTAGAAAGCTGTTTAAAATACCATGCTCTATCTGAATCATGAAAGAAAATTTTTGGTTTCATATCCCTTTAAGAGAATACAAATGTTTCCTTGGTTGTGGGCAAGCTTTGTATTTTACTTTAATACCAGTTTACTGTCCGTTTATTCATTTATTTTCAGTAGCAGAATTGAAGCAGTGTACGGGAGAGGGGAAAAATGTCCTCCTGAAATGTTATTTGTAGCTCATAAATACTTACCCCAACTTCACCAATGACTCCTAAAACAACAATTGTGTTTATATATTAAACAGAGATTCCAAGGCCAATAGATTTAAAGCGGTTTTGAAGGCACTGCTTCTTTGCGCTTATTAGAAATTTATTTGTATCTCTGTGTTGTTACTTTTGCAGAATTATTTTTAGAAATATAAAATATTAGAATTATTATGCAGCTGCAGCATATATTTTTGTTAAAGGGATACTGAACCCAAATTATTTAGCTGAGTGTGAAGAAAATGACAAATGTCTGTGTCGTGCACAGAATGGGGCAGCAGATGCACAGCTTGTGAATCTTGCAGACTATTGCTGTACGAGTACGTTTTTTATACTGAAAAGACAAATAGTTTCATCTTTGGCAGTGCTTTCCCTTAGAGATAGCAGTTCTATTATAGGAGTAGGTAAACTACAGTCCAGCAAAATCAGGCCCATTGCTTTTTTTTTTTTTTTTTTTTTTTTGTACGGCTTCAGAGCTAAGAATGGTTTTTACATTCTTCACCAATGAACAAAAAAATAAAAAGAATATTATTTTGTGACATACATATATAATAACATGGTAGATGAGGTTGAAAGGAGACAGAAATCAAATGTCCAAGAATACTCCAACAGCACCATAGAATGTTTCAACATTTTATTGGAACCTAGAACAGGGCTCGACAAACCCAGGAGCCTAGAATTGTACCCCTGGCTTGTAACTTTTTGGGTTATTCTCCATATATCTATATACAACTACCACTGTCTGGCTCCTTAATATTCTCTCTGGCTACTAATTTTTAAACAGATTTGTCAAGCACTGACCTAGAGGTCCAGGCCATCACAAAAAAAAAATCCTTATCCTCCTCTGACAAGCAAACATTAATATTAAATTCAGTTCTAAGAATCCATAAATTACGGAAGTGAAAGGAAGCTTGTCTCCTGCAACAATATTAAAGGGATATGAAACTCCATTTTTTTCTTCCATGACTGAGAGAGCACATACTATTTTAAAGGGATACTGAACCTGGGTAGCGCTTGCTGATTGATAGCTAAATGTAACCACCACTCAGCAAGCGCTACCCAGCATTTGAACCAAAAATTGTACGGCTTGTAAGCTTGCATTCCTGCTTTTTCAAATAAAGATACCAAGAGAACAAAGAAAAATTGACAATGGTTGTAAACTATAAAGTTGCTTAAAATTGCATGCTCTATCTGAAAAATTGTGTTTTGGGATACTTTTTTGACTCGTATAACAGTTAACCCGAGCTCTGAGGTCGTGCTAATCATTCTAGCGCAAATCACAATTGCGCTCACGCGTTCGCTTTTACTTTAATACATGCGGAATTTAAATTAATCACATGAGGTATCTATATGCAGCAACCAATCGGCAGCTACTGATCCTATTTAGATATGCTTTTCAACAAATTATATTAAGAGAATAAAGCAAATTAGCTAATAGAAGTAAATTGGAAAGTTGTTTAAAATTTAATGCTCTTTTTAAATCATGAAAGAAAAAAAATTGTGTTTCATGTCCCTTTTAAGCTTGTACAAAGAGGGTAAATGCACGTTCATGCTGTCTTCTCTCCTGCGGGAGCGATTCACACTGTAAATATAGTGCTTCTGCTGTTGGCTCTAGCGCGCTGCTTCTATAATTAGACAGCGTTGGAGTCGGGTAAATAGCGTTTGATTCTATAAAATTTTCTATTAACTTTTTTTCCCAGCATTTAAAAGTTAAAGTGATGGTAAATGTTGATCCAAATAATAATAAAATATTATTCCTAAAGTTAATACGTTTGATCGCTATGTTTTATTTGTATTTTTTATTCAATTGTTTCTTTAAAATTTTATATTTTACTCACAACTCGTTATCGGGGGTTTCTCGGCCCCCGTCATTCCTGCTTGATTTTGTTTAGTGACACAGAGTGGTCCCACCTGCTCTCGACGTCATTCTATGGTCAGCTGTTTCTTCATATACTCATTCTGATAGACTCCTGGAAATCTAGCGCATGCGCATCTTTGCATGCAAATTAGAATACAGCGACTCAAAAAATATTTAGCACATGCACTGTCCAATGAAGGGGAGTGTGTGTGAGTCTTCAAAGGATGCCAGATGGCCCGGCTTCTTATTGGAAGATGTTAAAACGTGACCAGAAAAAAAATGCAATAAAATAGACGGGCGCAGGAACGGCGGCACAATTTAAACATTTAAACAGGTATTTCTTAATAATGTTAAATTTAATATATGTTCATGAATGAAAGTCCCTTTGTTTTGTTTTTTTATTCGTAATCAGATGCAGCGTTGCAGATTCATATAGTTTACCATCACTTTAATGTCCTGTTTCTTTTGGACGTTTTTTGTGTTCCTGTCACTGCCACGTCACTAGATTCACTGCTCAGTGACAAATCTGCTCTATTCTGTGCTGTTGTGTGAGTCTGCTACTTTATACTGTAGGGCGGCACATCTACAGGATAACTGGCATTTTAAACAGTTGGAGAGTTCTATGAGTTGTTAGTGAATCTTAATATCCCGTCTGATTAGGGTGATCTATATATTTATGTATTTGGAACCAAGTAATTTGTATATTAACCAGAGCGGAAACTGCAGCGCTTAACCTTGCAGACTGCATTTGCATAATTAAAAATAACTATACAAGTTTTTTTCTTTCAATCCAAGGTAAATGGGAACAGTAAATATATTGTAATTATAAGATTTTTCTGCTCTCTTGCAATAAATTTCCATACTAGCTGAATTTGAAAAGGGCTTTAATGCGTTAACACTTTGTTTTTTAGTACCACTTGCCTTATTTTAAGGAACCAATTCAGACTTGTTACTAGCTAGCCACTGTCATTTTGTTAACAAAATATCTACCATTTTGTTACATCTTATCTCTTGTGCTGAAGCCAATTGCGGACAGATATGTAGCAGGGTTAGGCTTGTGATGTCTGCCCTGTGCACATCCTTATCACCTCTGCTAAGACCAGTTTGGGTCAGATATGTAACAGGGTTAAGCATGTGATGTCTGCCCTGTGCACATCCTTATCACCTCTGCTAAGACCAGTTTGGGTCAGATATGTAGCAGAGTTAGGCTTGTGAAGTCTGCAGTGTGCACTTTCTTATCTTATCACCTGTGCTGAGGCCAGTTAGGGACAGATATGTAGCAGGGTTAGGCTTGTGATGTCTGCAGTGTGCACTTATCACCTATGCTGATGCCAGTTAGAGACATATATGTAGCAGGGTTAGGCTTGTGTTGTCTGCAGTATGCACTTCCTTATCCTATCACCTATGCTGATGCCAGTTAGAGACAGATATGTAGCAGGGTTCGTCATGTGAAGTCTGCAATGTGCACTTCCTTATCACTTTTGCTAAAACCAGTTTGGGTCAGATATGTAGCTGGGTTAGGCTTGTGATGTCTGCAGTATGCCCTTTCTTATCTTATCACCTATGATAATGCCAGTTAGAGACAGATATGTAGCATGGTTAGGCTTGTGATGTCTGCAGTATGCACTTCCTTCTCTTATCACCTATGCTGTTGCCAGTTATAGACAGATATGTAGCAGGGTTCGGCATGTGAAGTCTGCAATGTGCACTTCCTTATCACCTCTGCTAAGACCAGTTTGGGTCAGATAAGTAGCAGGGTTAGGCATGTGAAGTCTGCAGTGTGCACTTCCTTGTCTTATCACCTGTGCTGAGGCCAATTAGGGAAATATATTTAGCAGGATTAGACTTGTGATGTCTGTCGTGTGCACTTCCTTATCTTATCACCTATGCAGATGCCAGTTAGAGACCGATATGAAGCAGGGCTGGGCTTATTACGTCTGCAGTGTGCACTTTCTTATCTTATCACCTGTACTGATGCCAGTTTTTGGGACAGATATGTAGCAGGGTTAGGCTTTTGATGTCTGTAGTGTCCACTCAATACTCAGAATTAAAAAAACCTACCAATTTCAAAATTGAATGACAGGAATAAGGGACAAAATAAATAAGGAAAGTATACTGCAACATTTATTAATAATCCTAAATAAATATTTTTATTACAGTCTCAAGTGCAAGCTTTGTTAGTGTCCCTTTAAGAAGTAATGCACTCCTGCGGTTCATTCATCTATTCCCGTTTGCCTGGTTCTCACACTGATAATATTACTGTGTGCTCCGTCTGTAAAAACGTTCTTCCTTATTTTGATGCTGGGACTGAGAACAAATGTCATTGTTTGTTACATAACTGTGAGATATATGTATAATGAAGCAATTATAATGATGATCCGTGTTCTCCTCAGGACCTATTTAGATAACAAGTGGCGCACGAGCAATATCGTGTTTTCAAATCAAATTTAATGTGAGTCTGGTAAGTGCGACTTCAGAGCTCTGGATAACTTATTGGAGACAAAAAAGTTGCACAAAACACATCAAAACTACATTTAACATTACAGTTACACTCATATTAATACTGTCTGATAAAAAATATTTTTTTAAAAAGTTATAAGGGCTCAAAGATACAAGGTCAGGTGCTAGAAAGAAAAAATAATATATATATATTTAAAGTGAAGGTAAAGTTTGGGCATTAAAAACTGATATTGAGAATCCTTTTGCAGTCTTAAACCCAGTCGCTAACTTTATTTTTTCAATAAATTTATTTTTTACATGATTTATATACCAATATCTTTTCTCTTACATGGTGTATCCAGTCCACGGATTCATCCTTACTTGTGGGATATTCCCATTCCCTACAGGAAGTGGCAAAGAGAGCACACAGCAGAGCTGTCCATATAGCTCCCCCTCAGGCTCTGCCCCCCCCAGTCATTCTCTTTGCCGCTCTAACAAGTAGCATCTCCACGGGAAGGTAAAGTGAATGTGGTGTTAGATTTGTAGTTTTTATTTCTTCAATCAAAAGTTTATTTTAAAATAGTGCCGGTTTGTACTATTTACTCTGTGGCAGAAAGTGATGAAGATTTCTGCTGAGAGGAAAATGATTTTAGCATCATGTAACTAAAATCCACTGCTGGATTTTAGTCACACAGGACTGTTGAGCATCAGAAAACTTCAGTTGGAGGGAACAGTTTGCAGGCTTAATTGCTTTGAGGTATGTTTCAGTCATTTTTTCTAGTCAAGACTTAGTAATGCTAGAAGACTGACAAGAATCCCCATGTGGGAAAGGTAAGCCATGTTCTGAGACTTAGTATAGAAGGAAGGCTTATTTGAAAGGGCTCAAACACTGGTGGACACTGTTAAGGGGCAATCGATTATTTTTTTACAAAAATCTGATATTTATACAAGTTTATATTACATTTGAAACATTTTTTTGGGGTTTATTCTGCATGGCATCTATTTAGACACCTATTTTGGCTTGGGAAGGCCCCACATCCCCAGAGTGAAGAGGGAGGGGGCCTGAAATTCGCGCCTCAGTTGCGCAGTTGATTTTACAGACGGCTTCATGCAGCTCCATGTGAAGAGTCCAGAGATTACTTGAGGACTTCAGAGAGGCTTATTTTCGATTAAAACTAATCCCCAAGGAAGGTTGGGCCACAGCAGAGGCTGTGGCATGGTGCTATAGTTTTGCTAACCGGTTGCCAGCTTTAATTTGCTCCGGTTTGGGCAGTAAGGGGTTAATTGACTTGAAATTTGTTGTGCAATCATTTCAAAGCATTAGGATCATATGGTGAAAATTTCATAAAGATTGGATGATTTTTGGAGATTTAGTAAAAAAGTGTGCGCTTTTTATTATTTAAAGGCACAGTACCGTTTTTTCAAAAATTGTATTTTACTGTATTTGAGTGCTGTCTAAGTCTGTTTAACATGTCTGAGCCTACTGATAGACCTTGTTCTATGTGTTTAAAAGCCATGGCGGTACCCCCTTTACATTTGTGTTTAAAGTGTGCTAAGGTATCTAAACATTTTAAAGACCATGCAGTGACACTTAAAAATGTAGCCCAAGATGATTCTTTAAGGGAAGGTAACGAGGATAGTCCTCCTTCCTCTCCCCATGTGTCGACACCAGTTACGCCCGTGCAAGCGATGCCTAGTACCTCTAGCGCATTGGCCCCTATTACCTTACAACAATTAGCAGCAGTCATGGATAATTCCCTTGCGGCATTTCTATCCAAACTGCTAGTTTTTCCTAAAAAGCGTGATAGCTCAGTTTTAAGAACAGAGGATGAGCAATCAGAAGTTTTGGATGATTTATCTGTTGTACCCTCACAACACTCTGAAGTGGCAGTGAGGGATGTACTGTCTGAGGGAGAAATTTGACACAGGAAAGGTTTCTCAGCGGGCAGAATCAGATTCCTTAGCGTTTAAATTTAAGCTGGAACACCTCCGCGTACTGCTTAAGGAGGTTTTAGCTACGCTGGATGATTGTGTCCCCATGGTGGTCCCAGAAAAATTGTGTAAAATGCACAAGTTTCTAGAAGTCTCTGTATACACTGATGCGTTTCCGATCCCGAGGAGGGTGGCGGATATTGTGACTAGGGAGTGGGAGAGACCAGATGTACCTTTTGTTCCCCCCCCCCCTATCTTTAAGAAAATGTTCCCCATAACTGACCCCAGGCGGGACGTGTGGCAGACGGTCCCTAAGGTAGAGGGAGCAGTTTCTACACTAGCCAAGCGCACAACCATACCAATAGAAGACAGTTGTGCTTTCAAAGATCCTATGGATAAAAAATTAGGTTTGCTGAAGAAGATATTTGTTCAACAAGGTTTCCTTCTTCAACCGATTGCCTGCATTATTCCTTTAACTACTGCAGCAGCTTTTTGGTTTGAGACGCTGGAGGAGTCGCTCCAGAGGGAGACTTCATATGACGAAGTCATGGATAGAATTCATGCTCTAAAGCTGGCTAATTCTTTTATCACAGATGCCGCTTTACAATTAACTAAGGTAGCGGCGAAAAATTCTGGTTTTGCCATTATGGCGCAAAGAGCGCTTTGGCTCAAATCGTGGTCGGCTGACGTGTCGTCCAAAACAAAACTATTAAATATTCTTTTCAAGGGAAAGACCCTATTCGGCCCAGAGTTGAAAGAAATTATTTCGGATATCACTGGGGGAAAGGGCCATGCCCTTCCACAAGATAGACCGTTTAAGGCCAAAAACAAGGCTAATTTTCGCTCCTTTCGCAACTTCAGGAGCAGACCTGCTTCAACCTCTGCAATCGCAAAGCAGGAGGGTAACGCTTCCCAGCCCAAAGCAACCTGGAAGCCTTTGCAGGGCTGGAACAAGGGTAAGCAGGCCAAGAAGCCTGCGGCTGCTACCAAGACAGCATGAAGGGGTAGCCCCCGATCCGGGACCGGATCTGGTAGGGGGCAGACTTTCTCTCTTTGCTCAGGCTTGGGCAAGAGATGTTCCAGATCCCTGGGCATTAGAAATTGTTGCTCAGGGGTATCTTCTAGAATTCAAGAACTCTCCTCCAAGGGGAAGGTTCCACATTTCTCGTTTGTCTTCAGATCAAACAAAGAAACAGGCGTTCTTACGCTGTGTAGCAGATCTTCTAAAAATGGGAGTGATACACCCAGTTCCAATTGCAGAACAAGGACTGGGATTTTACTCAAACCTGTTTGTAGTTCCCAAAAAGGAAGGAACTTTCAGGCCAATCCTGGATCTAAAAATTCTAAACAAATTCCTCAGAGTTCCATCTTTCAAAATGCAAACCATTCGGACAATCTTACCGATGATCCAGGAAGGTCAATATATGACTACCGTGGATGCGTACCTACATATTCCTATCCACAAAGATCATCATCAGTTCCTAAGGTTCGCCTTTCTGGACACGCATTACGTGAACGTAAGGTGAACGTAGAAAAGAGTTCTCTGTCCCCGCTCACAAGGGTTCCCTTCCTGGGAACACTAATAGACTCGGTAGAAATGAAAATATTTCTGACAGAGGTCAGGAAATCAAAGCTTTTAACTACTTGCCGAGTTCTTCATTCCATTCCTCGGCCTTCTGTGGCTCAGTGCATGGAGGTAATCGGATTAATGGTTGCGGCAATGGACGTTGTCCCTTTTGCCCGAATTCATCTCAGACCAC
The DNA here is from genome assembly GCF_027579735.1 of Bombina bombina. Taxonomy (NCBI): domain Eukaryota; kingdom Metazoa; phylum Chordata; class Amphibia; order Anura; family Bombinatoridae; genus Bombina; species Bombina bombina. Next base: position 188,655,614 of record NC_069505.1, read on the forward strand.
TACTACTGTGCATGCTCAAACAGTGGAATGGGGATTATGCAGATTTGTCTCCTCAAATACAATTGGACCAGAAAACCAGAGACTCTCTTCTCTGGTGGTTGTCTCAGGATCACTTGTCTCAGGGAATGTGCTTCCGCAGACCGGAGTGGATCATTGTCACGACCGATGCCAGTCTGTTAGGCTGGGGTGCGGTCTGGGACTCCCTGAAAGCTCAGGGCCTATGGTCTCGGGAAGAATCTCTTCTCCCGATAAATATTTTGGAACTGAGAGCGATATTCAATACGCTCCAGGCATGGTCTCAACTAGCGGAGGCCAAATTCATCAGATTTCAGTCGGACAACATCACGACTGTAGCGTACATCAATCATCAGGGGGGAACAAAGAGTTCCCTAGCGATGAAGGAAGTAACCAAGATCATCAAATGGGCTGAGGATCAATTCTGCCACCTATCTGCAATTCACATCCCAGGAGTAGACAACTGGGAGGGGGATTTTCTGAGTCGTCAGACTTTTCACCCGGGGGAGTGGGAACTCCACCCGGAGGTTTTTGCTCAGCTGACCCAACTATGGGGCATTCCAGAATTGGATCTGATGGCGTCCCGTCAGAACACAAAACTTCCCCTTTACGGATCCAGGTCCAGGGATCCCAAGGCGGCATTGATAGATGCTCTAGTAGCGCCTTGGTCCTTCAGTCTAGCTTATGTCTTTCCACCGTTTCCTCTTCTCCCTCGGCTAGTAGCCAGAATCAAACAGGAGAAGGCTTCGGTAATTCTGATAGCGCCTGCGTGGCAACACAGGACTTGGTATGCAGACCTAGTGGACATGTCATCGGTTCCACCATGGAAACTGCCATCGAGGCAGGATCTTCTAATACAGGGTCCATTCAAGCATCCAAATCTAGTTTCTCTGCAACTGACTGCTTGGAGATTGAACGCTTAATTCTAGCTAAGCGGGGGTTCTCTGAATCAGTTATAGATACTCTGATCCAGGCCAGAAAGCCTGTCACCAGGAAAATTTACCATAAGATATGGCGGAAATATCTTTCTTGGTGTGAATCCAAGGGTTACTCCTGGAGTAAGATTAGGATTCTGAGGATATTGTCTTTTCTCCAAGAAGGATTGGAGAAAGGATTGTCAGCTAGTTCCTTAAAGGGACAGATATCTGCTCTGTCTATCCTGTTACACAAGCGTCTGGCAGCAGTACCAGACGTTCAGGCGTTTGCACAGGCTCTAGTTAGAACCAAGCCTGTCTATAAACCTGTGGCTCCTCCATGGAGTCTAAATTTAGTTCTTTCAGTTCTTCAAGGGGTTCCGTTTGAACCTTTACATTCCATAGATATTAAGTTATTATCTTGGAAAGTTTTGTTTTTGGTAGCTATTTCTTCTGCTCGAAGAGTTTCAGAATTGTCTGGTTTGCAGTGTAATTCACCTTATCTGGTGTTCCATGCAGATAAGGTTGTTTTGCGTACAGAACCTGGTTTTCTTCCAAAAGTGGTTTCTAATAAGAATATTAACCAGGAAATCATTGTTCCTTCTCTGTGCCCTAATCCAGTTTCTAAGAAGGAACGACTGTTACACAATCTTGATGTGGTTCGTGCTTTAAAATTCTATTTAAATGCAACTAAAGATTTCAGACAAACATCATCCTTGTTTGTTGTCTATTCTGGTAAGAGGAGAGGTCAGAAAGCGACTGCTACCTCTCTTTCCTTCTGGCTGAAAAGCATCATCCGATTGGCTTATGAGACGGCTGGACAGCAGCCTCCTGAACGAATTACAGCTCATTCCACCAGAGCTGTGGCTTCCACATGGGCTTTCAAGAATGAGGCTTCTGTTGAACAGATTTGTAAGGCAGCGACTTGGTCTTCACTGCATACTTTTGCCAAATTTTACAAATTCGATACTTTTGCTTCTTCGGAGGCTATTTTTGGGAGAAAGGTTTTGCAAGCAGTGGTGCCTTCCGTTTAGGTTACCTGACTTGTTCCCTCCCTTCATCCGTGTCCTAAAGCTTTGGTATTGGTATCCCACAAGTAAGGATGAATCCGTGGACTGGATACACCATGTAAGAGAAAACAGAATTTATGCTTACCTGATAAATTACTTTCTCTTACGGTGTATCCAGTCCACGGCCTGCCCTGACAATTACGTCAGGTTCAAATTTATTTTTGTAAAACTACAGTCACCACTGCACCCTATGGTTTCTCCTTTTTCTCCTAACCGTTGGTCGAATGACTGGGGGGCGGAGCCTGAGGGGGAGCTATATGGACAGCTCTGCTGTGTGCTCTCTTTGCCACTTCCTGTAGGGAATGGGAATATCCCACAAGTAAGGATGAATCCGTGGACTGGATACACCGTAAGAGAAAGTAATTTATCAGGTAAGCATAAATTCTGTTTTTGCTCCTTGCCTTGCGATTCTCCTCCCATTGCTAATTTCCGGCTTTCTTAGACAGTGACGTATAGAGCGGTCCCACCCGCTCTATACGTGTCTACTAGGCTCGTTCACATCGAGCATCTAACAACGGCGCATGCGCATCCTAACTTCACTCTCACATTTGCGCATGCGTTAGTCCCGGTCATGGCCCCCTGTAATCTAGTTCTGTCTTTGCGCTATGAATTGCACCCAAAAATAGATGCTCTGAGTAGAAGGAGCGATTCAAATGTTTCTATTTTTTTGTCCTTTGCGATCCCATGCTGGGGGAAACTATGACTGGCAAATGATTGGGGTAATGCGCATGCGCTAACCGTGGACACGCTCGCTTTGCTAGTATAAACTACAAAAAGTTAGGCATGCGCACAAGTAACCATCCACTGATTACGTCAATTGACGGCCGCCTAACGGCCAAATAATCAATTGGATGTTTAAACAAGGTGACCGTTGTTTAGAAAAAAATAAAAATTATCGGGTTGATTTTACGATAGCGGATTCGATGCAAAATTTGTCAAATATCTAAGGTAATATTGAACTTTAGAAATATTGATGAATGAACATAATATTTATTTGGGTTCATATATTCATTGATGTATTGCAGAGTAGTTTGGATTACCTTCACTTTAAGAATATATAGAACATATTCTTCTGTATGAAGAACATTGGAATGTGAAATATTCATAATTTGTGTCAGGTTTAGCGCACTTAAATAAATACGATCGGGTTTGTGTGCGATTATGGGTGTTAGTTTTCTTTTCCAGTTTTCACACTCGATTGAAGTCTATGGGACAATATTTTAACGCGGTTGCAATATTTAAAGTTATTTTGGTGCCACATGCAAGAAGCCCAGGGAGCATAAACAAAGTGTTTACTTACCAATTGGCATCTATGTTAGCAGTGAGGCTGGCACCACAAGCTTGCACTTGACTGTATAACCTCAACATAGTAGCAATCTTTTCTGTCATTTTAAGAGACCAGAGAGCAGATTCACTGGACCAGATAGACAGGCTCCCCTATGAGTGCCCCCCTAGGCAGCTGCATACTTAAAGTGATGGTAAATTCGGCCAAATTGCTCCTATATTTGTAAAGGTCTTATCCTAACTAGCATATTGATATGCTTTTTTATTAATTAATTCATCAGCACACTGAATAATTTTACTTTAATTCCAACTACGTTACCGTATTGAATTCAGCCTTTCTGTAGATTTTTGAAGTTCCTCCTTTGAGTGGCATCTGTTCTAGCCAATCAGAGCCTCACCATACGCCCCATGTAAAAGTCTATCTGCACGTTCTCGTGCACGGAACACTGTCATTTTATTGAAATGCGCATGCGCTACAAGCAACTTACGCTATTTCGCAACATAATAATTCGAAACCGCAAAAGAAAATAACCTTATTCTGTTGCGCAAATGGCGTAAGTGGTTTGTAGCGCATGTGCATTTCAATAAGATGACAGCGTTCCGAGCATGACAGCGTGCAGATAGACTTTTATATGGGGCGCATGGTGAGGCTCTGATTGGCTAGAACAGATGCCACTCAAAGAAGGTGCTTCAGAAATCTAAGAGAGAGGCTGAATTGAATACGCTAACGTAGCAGGAATAAAAGTAAAATTATCCAGTGTGCTGATGAATTGATTAATAAAAAAAAGCATATCAATATGCTAGTTAGGAAAAGACCTTTACAAATATGTGAAGCACGAATTTACCATCACTTTAACCTAAAGAATCTATCTTGACTCTGGTGTTTATATATTTCTAATTGCTTTTCCTTCTGTCATGTCTACATCGGCCTCTCTTAAATATGTGAGGTGACATTTGGTACATTAGTGTCTCCTTAGTCTGTCTTTATTTCCTCTTCCTTCTCAACTGTTTGGGTGGGGGGGGAGGCAGGACCGCACCCTTTTGTCCTGAACTGTGAGGGTCTCTGCCAGAAATTCCTTCTTGTTCCAGCTGCGCTTTTTATAGACATGAGGGAGACTCCAAGTGTATAAGAATCCCTTTGATGGCTGAGTAATCTGAATGCCGGTCCGTTAGAAGTTAAAGGGTTAAAGCTGTCTATTAACCAGAAGAACCTGAAATGAATGTTTTAGATTCAGCTGCTCCCGTGAAGGAACTGGGCTGTAATATGTTCCTGAGCACCAGAGAAGCTGCACAATATGAGATTTCTCTGTGACAGCTGTTTATATTCTTAACTCGCCCCACAACTGCTGCCTGTAGCAATGTAATGAGAGAAACACTGTTTGTTCAGAGGCATTTAGCATGTGGTTTTCCAATGTCCAACCACCACTTTGGTGGTTTTGGTTACATTGTACATTTCTACCACATGTTATCAAGCACTTCAACTTATTATTCTGTAGCGCTAAAGGAGAAGTAAAGTGTAAGGGGTCAATTTATCAAGCTCCGTACGGAGCTTGATGCCTCATGTTTTCAGTGAGTCTTCAGGCTCGCCGGAAACATGGTTTCATATCCGTCCGCACAATAATAAATAGACCCCTAAATATCTGTTATGTGCATTTGAAAGAGCACTATTTAATAATGCTTATAATGTTTGTGTGTGTGTATATGTATATATATATATATATAATGTATGTGTATATGTATGTATATGTGTGTGTGTGTGTGTGTGTGTGTGTATATATATATATTTAACAGGGATGACTGGCACCAGAAACAATATCTAAAAATCAGTAAATACACCCTTGCTTCAATTAGGATACTTGCAAGCGTGTAGTGCATAGAGGTAGTAATTATTAATAATTTACAAAAAGAGAAAGGGGAAAAAAAGTGCAGGGCAGTCATATCCCTTGCACAATTACTCCAAAGGACTACCCTTATCTAGCAATGCTAGATAAGGGTAGTCCTTTGGAGTAATTGTGCAAGGGATATGACTGCCCTGCACTTTTTTTTGTGTGTGTGTATACAGTATATGTATATATATATATATCTCATATGCCATATAGGGACAAGTATAATGTAAAATTATTTTCCCTTAATGCATTTCCAATGACTTGTTATACCAAACACTACATTTCAGGCTCATTTGTGTATACTGTATGTAATAACTGGTTTTGTGCTTTGAAACCACAACGTATTAAAATTGGTATTGTATTTTACAAAAGCCATGTCATTTAATAAACCCTTCTGTTGGCTACATCAAACAAAAAATGTCTTTACTGGAACATTGTAATCATTTTTCATTTAATCTAAAAGAATTTCAGAATACATTGCAGTTTTTTGTTTTATTAACTCCTGTCCTGAATAAATCGGGCTCTCTTGCTGCACTTTCAGGGGCTCAACCAGTAAAGCAGGGGGGGGGGGTGTCGTTATTGGACAGCGTGGAACAGTAGGAATCGCAAAACCAATACTGCAATATTGCTTTTACTTTATAATTTTTCAAGTAAAAAAAAATAAAAAATTATATGCATAAAATCTGTTTTTTTCATATGCATGATAGAGAATACAAATACCTCTTAAAGGGACAGTATACTGTCAAATATGTTTTCCCTTAATGTGTTTCCAATTACTTTTTTTTACCAGCTGTATAAAATGTATGCACATTTTCTTTTTGAGTGTAATTTCTTCTGCTAGCTGTGTTTACACAGCTTATTCATAGCTTGGATGGACCTAAGGCCATAAACTTTCAGAATAGGTGGGGATACCACAGGCTTAATTTAACTATTTAAAATGCCAATATAATGGTAAAGGAAATTCTTATAAACAAATTAATAACTCCAGCAGGTAAAGTGGATCACCGGGAACAAATTAAAGGGAGAATTTTTTTTGAGTAAACTGTCCCTTTAATGTGCCTTTTATCGTACCTGTATAAAACAATGAGATAATTGTTCATTTGTTTTAGTATTGCTAAACCTGTCCAAATAGATTTACTGGCACAGGTACAAACAGCCAGTCATGTTGGTTTAATTAGTATTTCTCCAACATTGGTGTGTCCGGTCCACGGCGTCATCCTTACTTGTGGGAATATCTCTTCCCCAACAGGAAATGGCAAAGAGTCCCAGCAAAGCTGGCCATATAGTCCCTCCTAGGCTCCGCCCACCCCAGTCATTCTCTTTGCCGTTGCACAGGCAACATCTCCACGGAGATGGTTAAGAGTATGTGGTGTTTAGTTGTAGTTTTTTTATTCTACTATCAAGAGTTTGTTATTTTAAAATAGTGCTGGTATGTACTATTTACTCTGAAACAGAAAAGGATGAAGATTTCTGTTTGTGAGAGGAAGATGATTTTAGCAGACAGTAACTAAAATCGATTGCTGTTTCCACACAGGACTGTTGAGATGAAGTAACTTCAGTTGGGGGAAACAGTTAGCAGACTTTTCTGCTTAAGGTATGACTAGCCATATTTCTAACAAGACTGTGTAATGCTGGAAGGCTGTCATTTCCCCTCATGGGGACCGGTAAGCCATTTTCTTAGTTTCAAACAGAATAAAAGGCTTAATATGGGCTATAAAACTGGTAGACACTTTTATGGGCTAAATCGATTGCTTTATTTGGACATTTTATACATGTTTATGCTGATAATTCACACTTATAAACTTGGGGAACGTTTTTTAACGGCAGGCACTGTGTTAGACACCTTTTCCAGTCAGGGAGGGCCTTCCCAGTTGTAGGCTGAGCCTCATTTTCGCGCCATTACTGCGCAGTTGTTTTTGAGAGCAAGACATGCAGATGCATGTGTGAGGACCAGAAAGTAGTTGGAAAAGTTTCTAGAAGGCGTCATTTGGTATTGTATTCCCCTCTGGGCTTGGTAAAGTCACAGCAAAGGCTGTAGCTGGGACTGTATAGGGGTTAAATTTGTAAACGGCTCCGGTTCCGTTATTTTAAAGGTTAAAGCTCTGAAAATTGGTATGCAATACTTTTAAGGCTTTAAGACTGTGGTGAAATTTTGGTAAATTTTGAACAATTCCTTCATACTTTTTCACATATTCAGTAATAAAGTGTGCTCTGTTTAAAATTTAAAGAGACAGTAACGGTTTTGTTTTAAAACGTTTTTTGTGCTTTATTGACAAGTTTAAGCCTGTTTAACATGTCTGTGCCTTCGGATAAGCTATGTTCTATATGTATGAAAGCCAATGTGTCTCCCCACTCAAAATTGTGTGATAATTGTGCCATAGCGTCCAAACAAAGTAAGGACAGTACTGCCACAGATAATGAAATTGCCCAAGATGATTCCTCAGATGAGGGGAGTAGACATGATACTACATCATCTCCTACTGTGTCTACACCAGTTTTGCCCACGCAGGAGGCCCCTAGTACATCTAGCGCGCCAATGCTTATTACCATGCAACAATTGACGGCTGTAATGGATAACTCCATAGCAAATATTTTATCCAAAATGCCTGCATATCAGAGAAAGCGCGATTGCTCTGTTTTAAACACTGAAGAGCAGGAGGGCGCTGATGATAATTGTTCTGTCATACCCTCACACCAATCTGAAGTGGCCATGAGGGAGGTTTTGTCAGATGGGGAAATTTCAGATTCAGGAAAAATTTCTCAACAAGCTGAACCTGATGTTGTGACATTTAAATTAGAACATCTCCGCGCACTGCTTAAGGAGGTGTTATCTACTCTGGATGATTGTGACAACTTGGTCATTCCAGAGAGATTATGCAAGATGGACAAGTTTCTAGAGGTTCCGGTGCACCCCAACGCTTTTCCTATACCTATTATAAGCGGGTGGCGGACATAGTGAATAAGGAGTGGGAGAAGCCCGGCATACCTTTTGTCCCCCCACCTATATTTAAGAAATTATTTCCTATGGTCGACCCCAGAAAGGACTTATGGCAGACAGTCCCTAAGGTCGAGGGGGCAGTTTCTACTCTAAACAAGCGAACTACTATCCCTATCGAGGATAGTTGTGCTTTCAAAGATCCTATGGATAAAAAATTGGAAGGTTTGCTTAAAAAGATTTTTGTACAGCAGGGTTACCTTCTACAACCCATTTCGTGCATTGTTCCTGTCACTACAGCAGCGTGGTTCTGGTTCGAGGAACTAGAAAAGTCGCTCAGTAGAGAGACTCCGTATGAGGAGGTTATGGACAGAGTTCACGCACTTAAGTTGGCTAACTCTTTTATTTTAGATGCCGCTTTGCAATTAGCTAGATTAGCGGCGAAAAATTCAGGGTTTGCAATTGTGGCGCTCAGAGCGCTTTGGCTAAAGTCTTGGTCAGCGGATGTATCATCCAAGACAAAATTGCTTAACATCCCTTTCAAAGGTAAAACTCTCTTTGGGCCAGAATTGAAAGAGATTATCTCAGACATCACTGGGGGAAAGGGCCACGCCCTTCCACAAGATAGGCCTTTCAAGGCCAAGAATAAGTCTAATTTTCGTTCCTTTCGCAATTTCAGGAACGGACCGGCCTCTAATTCTGCATCCTCTAAACAAGAGGGTAATGCCTCACAGCCCAAACCAGCTTGGAAACCTATGCAAGGCTGGAACAAGGGTAAGCAGGCCAAGAAGCCTGCTGCTGCTAACAAAACAGCATGAAGGAGTAGCCCCCGATCCGGGACCGGATCTAGTAGGAGGCAGACTCTCTCTCTTTGCTCAGGCTTGGGCAAGAGATGTTCAGGATCCCTGGGCACTAGAAATAGTTTCTCAGGGTTATCTTCTGGAATTCAAGGAACTACCCCCAAGGGGAAGGTTCCACATGTCTCACTTATCCTTAAACCAAATAAAGAGACAGGCGTTCTTACATTGTGTAGAAGACCTGTTAAAGATGGGAGTGATACACCCTGTTCCAATGACGGAACAAGGAATGGGATTTTACTCAAATCTGTTCGTAGTTCCCAAAAAAGAGGGAACCTTCAGACCAATTCTGGATTTAAAGATCCTAAACAAATTTCTCAGGGTACCATCGTTCAAAATGGTTTCCATTTGAACGATGGTACCCACTATCCAGGAAGGTCAATTTATGACTACCGTGGATCTAAAGGATGCGTACCTACATATTCCTATCCACAAAGAACATCATCAGTTCCTAAGGTTCGCCTTTCTGGACAAACATTACCAGTTTGTGGCCCTCCCATTCGGGTTAGCCACTGCTCCAAGGATTTTCACAAAGGTACTCGGGTCCCTTCTAGCGGTTCTAAGACCGAGGGGCATTGCAGTAGTACCGTACTTGGACGACATTCTAATACAAGCGTCGTCCCTTTCAAAAGCAAAGGCTCATACAGACATCGTTCTGGCCTTTCTCAGATCTCACGGATGGAAGGTGAACATAGAAAAGAGTTCTCTGTCTCCGTCAACAAGAGTTCCCTTCTTGGGAACAATAATAGATTCCTTAGAAATGAGGATTTTTCTGACAGATGTCAGAAAGTCAAAACTTCTAAGCACTTGTCAAGTTCTTCACTCTGTTCCACGTCCTTCCATAGCTCAGTGCATGGAAGTAGTAGGGTTGATGGTTGCAGCAATGGACATAGTTCCTTTTGCACAAATTCATCTAAGACCATTACAACTGTGCATGCTCAAACAGTGGAATGGGGACTATACAGACTTGTCTCCAGTGATTCAAGTAGATCAGAAGACCAGAGAGTCACTCCGTTGGTGGCTGACCCTGGACCATCTATTCCAGGGAATGAACTTCCGCAAACCAGAGTGGGTCATTGTCACAACCGACGCCAGTCTAGTGGGCTGGGGTGCGGTCTGGGAATCCCTGAAAGCTCAGGGACTATGGTCTCGGGAAGAGTCTCTTCTCCCGATAAACATTCTGGAACTAAGAGCGATATTCAATGCTCTCAGGGCTTGGCCTCAGCTTGCAAAGGCCAGATTCATAAGATTCCAATCAGACAACATGACGACTGTTGCGTATATCAATCATCAGGGGGGAACAAGGAGTTCCCTAGCGATGAAAGAAGTGACCAAAATAATACAATGGGCGGAGGATCACTCCTGCCATCTATCTGCGATCCACATCCCAGGTGTGGAAAACTGGGAAGCGGATTATCTGAGTCGTCAGACTTTCCATCCGGGGGAGTGGGAACTCCACCCGGAGATCTTTGCCCAGTTGACTCAATTATGGGGCATTCCAGACATGGATCTGATGGCGTCTCGTCAGAACTTCAAGGTTCCTTGCTACGGGTCCAGATCCAGGGATCCCAAGGCGAGTGGATGCACTAGTAGCACCTTGGACCTTCAACCTAGCTTATGTGTTTCCACCGTTTCCTCTCATTCCCAGGCTGGTAGCCAGGATCAAACAGGAGAGGGCATCGGTGATCTTGATAGCTCCTGCGTGACCACGCAGGACTTGGTATGCAGACCTGGTGAATATGTCATCGGTTCCACCATGGAAGCTACCTTTGAGACAGGACCTTCTTGTTCAGGGTCCATTCGAACATCCAAATCTGGTCTCCCTCCAGCTGACGGCTTGGAGATTGAACACTTGATTCTATCAAAGTGTGGGTTTTCAGATTCTGTGATAGATACTCTGGTTCAGGCCAGAAAACCGGTAACTAGAAAGATTTACCATAAAATATGGAAAAGATATATCTGTTGGTGTGAATCCAAGGGATTCCCATGGAATAAGATAAAAATTCCTAAGATTCTTTCCTTTCTGCTTGAAGGTTTGGATAAAGGATTATCTGCGAGTTCTCTAAAGGGACAGATTTCTGCTTTATCTGTCTTACTACACAAACGACTGGCAGCTGTGCCAGATGTTCAAGCATTTGTTCAGGCTCTGGTTAGGATCAAGCCTGTTTACAGACCTTTGACTCCTCCCTGGAGTCTAAATCTAGTTCTTTCAGTTCTTCATGGGGTTCCGTTTGAACCTCTACATTCCATAGATATTAAGTTTTATTATCTTGGAAAGTTTTGTTTTTGGTTGCTATTTCTTCTGCTAGAAGAGTTTCAGAGTTATCTGCTCTGCAGTGTTCTCCGCCCTATCTGGTGTTCCATTCAGATAAGGTTGTTTTGCGTACTAAGCCTGGTTTTCTTCCAAAGGTTGTTTCCAACAAGAATATTAACCAGGAGATAGTTGTACTTTCTTTGTGTCCAAAACCAGTTTCAAAGAAGGAACGTTTGCTACACAATTTAGATGTAGTCCGTGCTCTAAAATTCTACTTAGAAGCTACAAAAGACTTCAGACAAACATCTTCTTTGTTTGTCGTCTATTCTGGTAAAAGGAGAGGTCAAAAAGCAACTTCTACCTCTCTTTCCTTTTGGCTTAAAAGCATCATCCGATTGGCTTATGAGACTGCCGGACGGCAGCCTCCTGAAAGAATCACAGCTCACTCCACTAGGGCTGTGGCTTCCACATGGGCCTTCAAGAACGAGGCTTCTGTTAATCAGATATGTAAGGCAGCGACTTGGTCTTCACTGCACACTTTTGCCAAATTTTACAAATTTGATACTTTTGCTTCTTCGGAGGCTATTTTTGGGAGAAAGGTTTTGCAAGCCGTGGTGCCTTCCGTTTAGGTAACCTGATTTGCTCCCTCCCTTCATCCGTGTCCTAAAGCTTTGGTATTGGTTCCCACAAGTAAGGATGACGCCGTGGACCGGACACACCAATGTTGGAGAAAACAGAATTTATGCTTACCTGATAAATTAATTTATCCAACGGTGTGTCCGGTCCACGGCCCGCCCTGGTTTTTTAATCAGGTCTGATGAATTATTTCTCTAACTACAGTCACCACGGTACCATATGGTTTCTCCTATATTTTTCCTCCTGTCCGTCGGTCGAATGACTGGGGTGGGCGGAGCCTAGGAGGGACTATATGGCCAGCTTTGCTGGGACTCTTTGCCATTTCCTGTTGGGGAAGAGATATTCCCACAAGTAAGGATGACGCCGTGGACCGGACACACCGTTGGAGAAAGTAATTTATCAGGTAAGCATAAATTCTGTTTCCTCTGCAGGAACATCCATAATGCCATAACAGAACATTATTCTTTTTAAAGGGATAGTCTAGTCAAAATTAAACTTTCATGATTCATAGAGCATGCAATTTTAAGCAACTTTCTAATTTACTCCTTTTATCAATTTTTCTTTGCTCTTGGTATCTTTATTTGAAAAGGCTGGAATGTAAGCTTAGGAGCCGGCCCATTTTTGGTTCAGCGTCTGGGTAGTG